>NC_138197.1:23656065-23777226 GCF_964194105.1 Spermophilus citellus | reverse complement strand
CAGTGCCTCTAGCTTGGGGTGGTTTGATCAATGTTTGCTGACAGAATGAGAATGGGACTGTGGGAAATACTTTTTTCATGCCTTTCCCACCAGGCAGGCTTAGCAGCCTCTGAGGCAGAAAAAGAGTAAACCCTTTCATCCCAGTCCCAGGGTTGCTATCCTCTGGATCAGAAACTTTGGTTTCTTTCCCATCACTACCACCATCATTCTCTGAGCTGCTCAGGCTCAAAAAAAGGAATCTGATCTTTTAGAACTGCAACTGCTCTGTCATTACACACACAATCCTGGAGAAAAAAGTATTTGGTTGAATTAATTGCTTGATTTTTAAAAGTGAGATATTCTAGAAAGATTTATTAAGAGATCATGAATTTGACTGCTATATTTCAGAGACCTGGCAGACAGTTAGGTGATAGAGTTAAGTATTCCAAACTTACCTCATCTCTTTCTCTCTCTCTCAAGTGTAAGCATTTTGTTCCTCTTCCAAAACCCAGACCTTCTCCATATTTGGGAATTTGGAATGGGGCACTAAGGGCACGGCCTTGTCTCCTCTCAGTGTCTGCTGGGAGCTGTAGTTCCAAGAGAGTGACTGATGCTCTTCCTGTGGCCAGCAAGTGGGTTGTCCTTTCTCAGGAGGACATCTGCAAACAGGAAACCTGTATAAATGAGATGGAGGGGTGCTGTTAGGAAGCTTGCCTTCTATTTTACAGCTCTGGTTTTGATCAAGGCACCACTCTATGTGGCTCAGTCTTCTGAACTGTAAAGTGGAATAATTATCTCTCTCTTTTTCCTAGCTGCGATTGTTTGTTGGGTGGGGTAATTAGCCAGCATCTTTTAAGTGCTTTGAGCTCATTCAGCAAGGAGCACTTTATAAATAAAAATTGTTATCTCTAAAGGGTTAAATATTAATTTTGATTGCCTAATGGCTTCCATAAATCAACTCTTTGCCTATATGTCAAAAAAGATGCTGTTGAATGCCTTGTATGTCTTCCACCCACCCTGCGTTTAAATTGTTTTCCTACATCTCCTTCTATCTTCTTTCATCATCTCTAGTTTCATATCCTCAAGAATAAACACACTCTTCCTCCTCTCTGAAAGAAAGAGTGCCCTATGACAATGGTATAAGAAATTCACTATCAAGGAATGACTTGGACTTGATTTAAGCCTACCATACTTTGTCTCATTCTCCCCAACTAGTATGATGTGACAGAGAGCTCAGCTCCTAGGAAGAGGCTGATTTCATTGCAGTAGGAAGGACTGTTGAAAGATCTTAATAAGAACTTTTCTAAGACTTTTTTTTTTCCTTTCAGTACTGGGGGTTGAACCCAGGACCTCATGCGTGCTTGGCAAAGCACTTTACCACTGAGCTATATCCCTAGCCCAAGACTTGAGAGTTTTGATACCCAGTATCTTTATTTGGAGGAAAAGAGATCTATAGTGTGGTGGAAACTGCAGCAGATGTAGAATCCCAATGATTAAAATACTGGCTCTGAGACTCAAGCAAACCAATTGTCTCTCTGACATGGGTTTCTTCTTCTATGAAACTGAGATCACAATATCTGGTAGAGTGTTTTGCAAAATGCTGCACAAAGACTAGTTGTTATAAGAGGCAGTATGATGCTGTGATTAATAACAGGAACTTTTAAAAACCAGACACACCTGGATTTGAATTCACTGAGGATTAGCTGTAGAAATCTGGTTAAATTACTTAAAGTATATAAGCCTTAGTTATATTATCTTAAAAATGGGGTAGTGAGGATTAAATGAAACAATGCATATAATGGACCTAGAACAGAGCCTGGACCAACCCATTGCTCAATAAATGTAGTTATGACTATTAATATTTTTACAACTTTTATCATGTATCTTACTCTTGATCATCTCTTTTGGTGAAAAATCTGTGAAACACTGTGAAGATGCTTTTTAAGATTTAAAGTACTGCACACATGGAGGGATGATTATCATTAAACACACAAAGAAGAAAGTTGGATGTCCCAGAGTTTTTCTTCCAGCTTCAAAACTATATGGGATTGGGGTTGGGGATGTGGCTCAAGTGGTAGCGCACTCACCTGGCATGTGCAGGGCGCTGGGTTCAATCCTCAGCACCACATAAAAATAAAATAAAGATGTTGTGTCCACCGAAAAAACTAAAATAAATAAATAATAAAAAATTCTCTCTCTCTCTCTCTCCTTAAAAAAAAAAATAAACTATATGGGATCAAGGATGCACAATTGTTTTTTGGCTACAAAGAACATTAACAAGTAAATTGTTATTAGCAACAGCAGGATTTTATTTCTTGTTTAGATAGTGGGTACTACCATTATCCAACAGAAAAATAAAAAGGACTGGTTTCAGGGGAGCGTAATAGAGTATAATGGCAATATAGACTGCAATTTATGGAAGGATATTCATTAATGTGTTAAAAGCTGTCATTTTGAATGGTGGGTTTTCAGATTCTATCTCTTTATACTTTTTTGTTATGTGGACTGGTTTTTACTCTGGGTATGTATCATTTTCACACAAACAATGAAAAGGCAATAAACAGCAGCTGCTGAACAATCAGATCTCAGGTGGTAAATCATTGGAGGAGCCTGCAGGGGGCTCCTTTGTCCCCACAGAATGTTTTCTTAGGTGTAGAAAATGAAGTTTCTGGCAACAGGGAGCAGTTGTGAAAATCATAATGACAAAAAGTCAGAGAGGAATGGAGTTCCCTTCAAGGAAGAAGAGATGCCTTTTCATCTCTGTTTCTTTCATGGCTGTAATAACATGGTAGTTTCAATCACAGGCTGTGTATACATGAATTTCCTTGTTTTCAATGGTAACATGGGAATCCTGTTTTTCCACCTCTTTCCCTTCTAGTCCCTTAGACTCTGGGTTTCAGAGGGAGATTGGTAAACTCACCCATTCATCCATGCTTTTGTCATGAGGAACTAGAGAAAGGGTGTGGTGAACCTACCTGTAATATACTGCCACTGTCCCTCTATGTTTCAGAACCAGACACACAGGCGAAAACATGATTCTCAGTAGGACACAAAATAGAAGAGTGGTGGCAGCATGCCTTACAACGCAGGACAATCTCCCCAGAGAACTTTCTACAGGCAAGTCGGCATGTGTTTGGATGCAACTGGTTCTGTTGGTGCACATCTTCACTGAGGACAAGAGACTGAGGTTGAGGGAATGGGCACGTTCTTCAGAATCACCACAAACAACTGAGAGTGTTCCTAGGAAGAATTCAATGAACTGAAACTTAAGCATCAAAGTTATTGTGGAGTAGGAACAACTAGGGCTGCCATACTTGGAGTTGCAGGTATAAAACCACACAACTCCAGAGAGTGCTGTTCATACAAACTAGAACCTACTAGAGTTGTTCCAGGTAAATCCCAGTAAAGGTGATTTTCCTGGCATACTGACTTACAAAGAAAGAGATCTTTACAAAACACATTTGGTAGGAGCTGAGTAGTCCTAAATTTTTGAACTGAGCAAAACTGTCATTAGTTAAAAAACATGCTCTGAGCCAGATGTGATGGCTCATGCCTGTAATCCCAGAGATTCAGTAGGCTGAGGTAGGAGGATCACAAATTTGAGGCCAGGCTCAGCAATTTAGCAAGGCCATAGGGAGTTAGTGATACCCTGTCTTAAAATAAAACATAAAAAAGGGGGCTGGGGCTGGGGCTGGGGCTTAGTGGCTAAAGGACCCTGGGTTCAATCTTGGAACCAAAAAAAAAAAAAAAAAAAAAAAAGCTGTGACACCTATTTTCCTTGCTTTATTAACGCTTTAGTGTTCCATCTGGTGTCATTCTTAGTCTGTTTCAGAAGCAGCTGCTGGGTGGAGTCTCAGTTTCCTTGACTAATGTGATAAAGCTCTTTCTACCTTCAAAATTCTTGCAGAGTAACAGGTTTATTAGATTGTTGCCAAGGAAATAAGGAAGAATATGCTAGAAAGGACATTATGAATTACTCGTAGATCAGAAGCAGACTGGAACTTCTGGAACATCTAGGGCATGTGTGTTTTCAGTTTCAATCTGTTTCTCCCATTGGTCTCCAGCAAGGGTGCCAGAATGTCAAGACCAAATGGCACAGAACAGCTCTGGAAAACTGCCCTCTCTGGAGCATTGCTTGCCTGTTGTTTTGCAGGGATGCAGAAATGAGTGAGACCCCATCCCAGTCCTGCAAAGGGCACAGTCCAATAGAGGAATGACATCAAATAACTAAAAGGAAATGTGGAGGGGCTGGGGATGTGGCTCAAGCGGTAGCGCGCTCGCCTGGCATGCGTGCGGCCCCGGTTCGATCCTCCAGCACCACATACCAACAAAGATGTGTGTCCGCCAATAACTAATAAATAAATATTAAAAAAAAATAAAAGGAAATGTGGAAATTGAGAAGGACCCATAGGAGAGGCATGAAAAAAGCAAAGTACAGTTGGGAGTTTGAAGGAAGGAGTGGTCAGTTGCTGAGAACAGCAAAGACTCTGGGGAAGACAGAGCATATTTACACCCTTCCACAATGGAACTAGGGCTGAATTATCTGTCCCTAGAGAGTATCCATTACTTATTCCAAAGAGCAGTCTTGGCCTGGAATCAGGAAGATTTGTTCAGTTTTCGCTAAACAGATCTTCTTGGGATGGGTGAGAGAAGGTCTCCTTAGAAGGTCTCCCCAGTCACGTTTAATGTAGATGAAGAGGAATGACTGATGATTCTTTAGTCACCCTTTCTGCCTGCCTTCTCTCTTTCTTTCCTTCCTTCCTTCCTTCTGTCCTTCCCCCTCCCTCTCTTTAGTGTTGGGGATGGAACCCAGGCCCTTGAGTGTGCTAGGCAAGTGCACTACCACTGAGCTATATTTTCAGTCTTGGTTTGTTTTTGTTTGTTTGTTTGCAGTTCTGGGGATTGAATAGTCACTGGGCATGTGATCTGCTAGGAAATCTCCAGTTATTATTCCAGCTTTGCCATTGAAATCATGTGCTTTGAGTTTGGGTAGAGTTTCTGAGCTTTAGTTTTCCTTCAATAAATAAGGATAATAATAATAACAATAATGCCTTGCTCTCAGGTATACTGTCAAGCTCAAATAAGGTAAGTGTTATGTTCCAGTAAGAAGAAAAACTATGGGGCCAAAATGCCCCATTAGGTTTTAAGCCCTTCCTTGCCATAGGCATGTTGTGTGACCTTGGACAAGTTACTTAACCTCTCAGTACCTCAGTTTCTTCATCTACAAAATAAGGACAATATCAGGATCTTTGTCATAGGGTTGTTGAGAATTAAAATGAGTTAAAAGTTCAACATTCAGAAGATCACCTGGCACTTATCCAAAACCATGCTATATAAATTGAGCTATCATTATTATTGTAAAGTACTCTACAGGATGATTACTTCTTAGATATAGAAGCAGAGTTCTGCTGTGTCTATAATGGAGAGGAGAAAACAGGAAGCATTGAGTTTTACCCTGAACTCCAAGTCCAGGCTTTCAAAAAGAGCCATAAAAATGCTATGTAGCTGACAAAGATCTGGAACCAGGGAATCATGTCCCTAGTCCAACCTGGGAAACATTCTCTCCACCCTGCCCACAGTTATCTCCTTAGCTTATGTCTGACCAAAGGTCCACACTTGGGATGATCTGTTGCTTGCAGTGTGTTGCTTTAGATGTCTCTGTACTGAAGGACTCTGGCTGGGTGGGATAGGTTTGAGGGAGCAGCTGTGGATGCTGTTTATTAGTCTGAAGTGTGGAACCATTTTGGAGGGAGCAAGATAGGCCAGGCTGACTGCAGGTGTGGGGATCCCTGACCTTAATGTGGAAGAGTCAAGAGTTGGACTCCAGGTCAGAAAGTAAGATTACAGAACAAGGTAGACTAAGAGTCTTCCTGCTCCTTATTTTTCCTCCATACATTACACCTTGTACTAATCTGAATGATTTCATAAACGTAAGGGATTCAGTGGGATGTCACAGGCTCTCTTCTGAGCCTTGCCACTGCCTTATGTGACAGATGTTGGTGTTAGTTTCCTCAGATGAGAAGAATAAGGCACAGAGAAGTCAGGTGACTATAGGTCACATGGCTTCATCACCAAAGGAGCATGTTGAACAAATCTGCATCTGCAGACTAAGGAAGTGCCCTGAGCACTTTGCCAAACAGAAGGAAGAAAACCAAGTTCCGGAGCTTGGACAGGGTTGGGAATGAATCATAATTTGGATGTTGGTGTCCCATTTGCTCTGCAAATGAAACAATTTCAACAATACAAATATTAACATGAGCCAGGCCTTATAGATAGTGGAAAACAGTTCTTATTTACATTCCTTGTTTTATTCCAAGGATAAAAAAAATGAGAGAAGGATGGGTTGGTTGCATCATGATCCCTGAGTCAGAAAGAAGGTTAGCTGGGTAGGTGTATATATAATACCTGTTCACACTCCCACAGATAGATTTCTTTCGCTTCTCTTTAAGATTTTTGTGTCTTAGCTCTAGAAATTCTGAGTACACTCATATAAAGGAGATGGTGTATCGTGGTTGTGTGTTGAAAAATCAATTTGTGGGCATAAACTGCAAAGGTCAGATGATTACATACAAACTACTGTGAAGCCCTGTATATTTAGTTGAAAATTGGGTGAAACACACAAATGTAACACAATCTTATTTTTATATGATTTTGAGCACTCCCCATTCCC
This sequence comes from Spermophilus citellus, assembly GCF_964194105.1. Taxonomy (NCBI): domain Eukaryota; kingdom Metazoa; phylum Chordata; class Mammalia; order Rodentia; family Sciuridae; genus Spermophilus; species Spermophilus citellus. The sequence goes on along the minus strand of NC_138197.1, from coordinate 23,770,577 downwards.
TCTTTAAATAACTTGACCTCTATTCTGGCTTACTCACCACTAAATAAATTTGTTTCTGGCAAATCTGCTTCTTTTAAGGCTGTGCTGCCATCTCCTGGACAAATTTGGAACACCAAGAAATTTTCTAGAGATGAAGGAAGGACTTTTCTGGGCAGCAGTCCTTTAAAAGTGGTATGCCTGCAGGATGTGGTTGCACCAGCTTCATCTTGCGAAGGTCCACTCAGGTCTATTTTCTGCTGCTCTTTCTGCTTTCCTGTTTTTTTAATGGCAGACTTCTGAATTCAGTTCTGAGAAACAGTTCTGGTTTGGTGTGGCTGATTTTGTTGTTGTTTGTTTTTGTAGTTCCAGCCTACTAATTATATTATTACCTACAATCTTCATGATTTAATGTTAAGTCTGAAGCAGAACTGATTAAACATTTTGGCATGCTCAGTCTTAGAGTGACTCACACTTTCTAGGCATCTCTGCTTTTTCTCTAGAGTTTGCTGTGGGGGAATGAATATTGCCTGGTGAGGAAGAAGGACTACTCACAAAAACACTGAGAATTTGTTGGTTCTAGGGCAGTGTTCCAAAATGAATAGTGACTCCAATGATAGGGCTATTGTTGAGCACAAGGGACATATTTTCTTTCTATTGTGTCCTCACCCCTGAATTTACTATTAAAAATGAAATTAAATGCAGATACCATTTTTTACCTCCCCACTGTTATCACTTCCATTCTCTCCTCTCTATTTCATTTATTTCTCCTTTTCATATACCACCATTTGATATTATTCTTTCCCCTCCCTTCCTTCTTTCTTCCCTTTTTTCTTTCTCTTGCTGGGGATGGAACCCAGGCTCTTGCACGTGTTAGTCAAGTGCTCTACCACTGAGCTATACTCCCAACCTTATTTATTTATTTATTTTTTTCTTCCATGATGGTGTAAGCTAAGTAAAAGAGACATTTTTGTTTCTTTTGTTCACTGTGGGATCCTCAGGGCCTAGAACAGTGCCTGCCACCTAGTATGTATTCAGAAAATATATGTGGAATATTTATATTTGTGGCATTTTATATGGTCACAGTGTCCACACTTCTTTTTCCTGAGTCTGATGGACTTGATATTTCTGCCTTATTACCTTTCTGCAGAGAGCTGTAAACCCAGAAGATGGATAAGTCTATACTCAGTGACAAAGGAAGGAAATATACATGTGAGCAAGCACTTACCCTGTGCCTGGCCTATTTGATCTAATCAATAGGGGAGAAAATGATTCTAGGGACGCTTTGGAGAGCGTTCAGAAGGTAGAAAACCCGGGAGAAACTGAAGCCAAGAGGTTCTAGTATAAATGTGGGAGGTTAGGCAAAGCCTGGGTGAAACACATACTATAATAATAGATGTAATTTGTGTAACTATTCAGATTAGATAGTTATTATAGCTACGATTTATCAAATATCTTTTCTGGTCTTAGCATTTCATCGTAAATTACATTACACACCGCATGACTTTGTCTTTCACCACATACTTAAATTATGTGGGCAACGAGGGTTCAAGGAACTTACCTAGCTTGTTTGTGTGATGACTGCATCCCTTGAATAGAAAGTATGGACTCAGTTCGGCTTCTGAAGAACCGATAGTGGTTAAACACATGCCATCTACCCAAAGTGCCTTACTTTGACAGTATTTCTGTTACTTCCTAGTTGTGTAACCGTCAGCAAATTATTTAATAGGGTCCAATGTCCTCACCTGTAAAATGGGGAGGGAAGAATTAAACGATCGCACACAAAGCGTGTTGTACAATGTCAGGCCCATTTAAAACATTGAATGAATTGTGAGGTAGGTTTGGGAAGGCTGAACATATTCTGAAAAAGCGGCCAGCTTTGCTGTTTTCTTTCAGTAATTTTCCTAGACTTCCTCCAGCAGTTCTATTTGCCACCCCAGGAGAAACTCAAGAGTTAGAAGCGTGCAGGTCGCTCCGCCTCCGTTAATGGAATTTCTTCCGTTTCGCCTCTGCCTAAACTGGCTAGCGAGGGTACCTCCCAAGACTGCTGTGGTTTTGCTAGTAGTCCATTTGCCCTCATTTCTCAACCCCTGGGCGCAGGTGTTTTCTCCCAGGACCGTGACAGCTGGCGCGTGGCGTGCTGGGAGTTGTAGTACAATCCTTTCCCCGTTTCTAGAGGGCGGTTCAGTCGAGCGCTGGAGACTACAACTCCCAGAGTCCCGGAGTCCGGAGCAGGCGCGTGTCCACAAGACCGCCAAAGATGTCGGCCGGGGCAGCTGCTGCCGGGCTCTGTTAGCCGGGAGAGCTCTCCGGAGTTAATAAGGCCAGGTATTCCATAGATGCAGCAATTCTGCAAACCTGACGTGTAGACTGGTTCTCAGAGTGCCAGGCTGTTGGCGAGCTTTTGTCTTGCCCCCTCCTCTTCCTTCTCCAGAATCGACCTTCGGACAGGTAGTGGGGAAGGGAAGGAAGACTTTCCCCTCCTCTCCCAGGCAGACCCAGGATATCGCGAAGTCTCGGGAGAGGCGGTCCTTCTGATGTTTGAGGAGACAGGCTCTGAGCCGAGGCTGGCGATGAAGAGCGACATCTCGACCTCTGCAGCCCCTCTTAAGGGGCTCGGGGCCCCCCTGCGGAGCAGCGAGCCCGCGCGCTTGGTCCCGGCAGCGACTCCCTCAGTGCATCTGCTGGAGGAGGCTGCCGACCTCCTGGTGGTACACCTAGACTTCCGCGCGGCACTGGAGACCTGCGAGCGGGCCTGGCAGAGCTTGGCCGAAGAGCCCGCGGGCACGTACGTGCTGGGCTTGATTCTAATCTGGGTGCTCTTGGGGAGGGACTCAAAAGTTGCAGGATTTCTTTTCCTCCCTCCCTCCCAAATTGCACATCTGGCTTTCCTATGGGAGACTGTGCATCTTGGGCCCATGCTACAGAGGAAGAAACCGAGGCACTGCATAATGAAGATGCGGTGGTGTAACCGAACCTATTGGCAATCCTTACTCCTGGTTCCAGCGTAGAATGGCATGGTGGGGAGGTTGAATGTGTATCAGGTGTTCAATAGTTAGCTGGTTCAGTAAGCAGGAAATCCTTCTTTAGGTACTCTCAGCCCCCATCCCACAATTGTTCACCCCAGACCGTGGCTGATCTTGGAAATGGTGGTGGTGGGGGGTGTCAAAGCAGGAGTAGTGTTCTGGTCCTGTTGAAGGATTGAAATAAAGAATTAATCTGGGGCTGGGATTGTGGCTCAGTAGTAGAGCGCTCGCCTAGCATGGGCGGGACCCTGTTCGATTCTCAGCACCACATTAAAAAAATAAAAAAAGGCATTGTGTTGTGTCCATCTACAAAAAAGATCCTCCCTCCCTCCCTCCCTCCCTCTCTCTCTCTCTCTCTCTCTCTCTCTCTCTCTCTCTCTCCCCTCTCTCCTCTCTCTCTCTCTCCCCCTCTCTCTCTCCCTCCCTCTCTCTCTCCCTCCCTCCCTCTCTCCAAAAGAAAATAAATAAAAAAAAAATAAGAATTAATCTGGAGAAGATCTTGGTTCTACATTGTTCTTTCTAATCCCACAGCCTACTCTGGCAGTTAAGGGCACCATTTCTCTATGGATTGTAAATTGGGGTTAGGGCACACTTGGAGGGTAGAAAGTCAAAGCTGACCTCAGAGAAGGATAAACTGTGGAACTCTGGTTGTGCTTTTAGGGAGCAAGAGAGTTTGTTGTAGTGAATGTTGAAGGCTTTGCTTCTGGACATCTGGAGGTACTTTACTAGGTAGTTCTCAAAGTCCAGTTGTGGAGTTCCTAAACCTATATGTAGCCAAAAGCTTTGCACCAAGCCCATTTCTTCACTAAGCATACACTTAGTTCCAGCTCTCCTTAGATACACATGTCTGTGTTGAACCTTGATATTTTCCCCTCAGGATACCCTTTATGTTCATTCAAACTTGATTTCACCTCCATACAAAGATGCATGTTGGGCAACAGCTGATTTCTCTCTATAAAGTAATGAAGGGCAGGGAGGACCACCCATGAGACCAGTTGTGAATCCCCCAGTATGATTGGGATGGGAGAGGTAAATGGCTGTTAAGTTGGGAGCAGGAGAATAGTCCCAGGGTGTAGGTGGAAATGGAATTGAAGGGGAACTACTTCTAAACCAGAATTGGTCTTTCTGCTGACAGCTACTTGGAGGTGAAATGTTCTCTGTGTATTGTGGGGATCCAGGCCCTGGCAGAAATGGATCGGTGGCGGGAAGTCCTCTCCTGGGTCCTTCAATATTACCAGGTCCCTGAAAAGCTACCCCCGAAAGTCCTGGAGCTGTGGTAGGTCCTTTTTGTTGGCACTAGATCACTACTGGAACAAGAGGATTTTTCTCTTCTCTCCTGAATCTGGATCTAATACTTCTTCTTTCTCCTTCCCTAACCATTTCCCTCCAAAGCTAATCCTCCCTGCTTTTGTCAGACCTCAAAATAGCAGTAAAGGATGAGGAAGGGGGATTTTAGGACTGGGATAGAGGAAAAGAAGAAGAGGGGACAGGGAATAGGAGTGAGGTGGGATGACCAGTAGATAGAACTGAAGGAGCTGCTTGCTACTTCCTAGGAATTCCTAATTCTTTAACAATATCAGCATTCTATAGGGAATGGCTGGAGGACTTGGGAGGGGTTTGATAGGAGAAGCATAGTGGTTATGAGAAATGACCAACTATGGAGCACTGATTCTACTTTTTTTGGGGGGGGGAATTGCATTATTTGGGGATGCAGTATTCTTTTATACAGCAAAATGCAAGAGCCTGGAGCAGTGCTGAATGTGGTCTGTTCCTGGCTTCAAGACCCAGACAACCAGCGCCTTCCAGAATATGGAGCTTTGTGTGAACTCCACCTACAGCGGCTGCTACTGCCTCTGGGCCACTTTTTGGAGGCTGAAAAGCTTGTGGTGGGCTCTGCAGCCTTTGGTGAGGAGCAGCGACTAAAAGTGCTCCAGACCATTCATGCAGCGAGGCAACAGCAGAAACAGGAACATTCAAGCTCCCAGGAGGTCCAGAAACTAAACCAAGAAGGTAGGATTATACCTCTGTGGTCTCTACAGAGTGGAATTGCGGACTTTGCCTCCATCTTGAGTCCTTCAAGGCTTTCCTAAGACCTTGGGAGCAATTCTTTGTATGAATAACTCTTGAATCACAGAAACTTGATGAATTGCCTAAAAAGCCAACCAGACCCTCTAAAGTTTGCAATGAAATGAGACTCTCCATAAAGGGTTGGGGTTTATGGATCTCTGAATTGTGATTCTGGTCTTCTGAAGGTCACCTTCCTTTTGAGGGCTGATCAGTCATCATCTCCTTGAGGTCCTCTCATTAGATATCTTGCTTCTACCATAATAGCCTGGTGGGATGTCAGTCCTCCTTTAAATGCTGGCCCCAAAACAGTCAAATATGAGATATACTCAGGATAGCTGAGAAACTAACATCATAATTTGGTAGCTTGACTTTATGAAGTAAGTATTACTTGTTTTCAGCTTTTGGTTCCTGCCCAATTCCAGTCTACCTTCACTTAACTAGAGCTTTTGAGTATTTCTATTTTCTTGAGGTCTAACTTGCTCATTTGGATGCAGTTTTACACAATGGCTTCTAGTTAGCATCATGCTAGGATCACCTACACAAAGGTGAGTGTGGGGACTGTTCTGTTACAAGAGAATTTAAAGGCCCTGTACTCCAGACCCTGCCCCTGATCCTTAAATCCTTTCATCTCCCTTTCCTTGAGTTTTTGTGTGAATACTTGCAAAGATAGAAAATTCATTATCTCCTGAAACAGCACATTCTATCTCTAGACAGTTCTGCAGAAAAATTCTTTATTATGCTAAATTTAAAAATTTCATCTGGGAGTCTTTTTGTTGTTTTGTTTTTTAATTAACAAAGGTCCTTCAGTTTAATTAGGAGACTGTAATCCTGTTTTCAAAAATATTATTCTTGGTGTGCTTAAAAGCATCAACCTGCTGAGGTAGAATCACTTCTTTGCAAGCAGGTTGCTGGCTTCAGGGATCATGTGTGGCTGCCTTGGCCCTCTACCCTGCACCTCCTGGGAGGGAGAGGGTGAGAAGAGATGTTTGATGGCAAGTCCAGATTCTTCTTTCAGGACTGATACCGCTTGCCTTTGTGCTGGTAGTATTCATGCTTATATTCATAATCCAAGACTATTGAATTCTTCACTGTATATATTAAGTGCCTTTCATTTCACTGTGTTAATATAATAGTCAGAATTGTGGGTCTGTGTTACTCTTATGTATGTGTCATAAGCCAGGCTATAAATAAGGCTATAAAATAATGAGACCATTAAAAGAAACACCGTATATGCTGGGCTTACTCAGCTAAGTAGGTGTTGTCTGCACATGACAGTCAGTTGGTGATGTAGTCTGTCCTCAAAACATTTTCGAAGCTTTTGGAATTTCCTTTTGAATAACTTGATGAGGTAACTCTTATAATTTAGCTCAGAACTGAACCTATTCTCCTAACTTACTCTGAAGTTACACTCTGTCCCCTGACTAGGCTCGTTTTCCCACAAGTTCCTGTCACTACTGATGCTGCTTCGTCGGCTTTGGGACTGTGCTCTGAGTTACTTTCTTTCTCTATCCTTCAAGAAGAGCCTCCTTGCCACATTGATCCTTTGTCTCTTGGTGGTAAGGTTTGATCCAGGTAAGTGAGAACATTCCACACCCTCCTTCCAGGGGAAGGGGTCCTTGACAGTGATTGGGCCTGTGGGAACAGTTGCTTTTCTGTACTCCCATCAGAGCCCTGCTGGGGGTGGAGCCATGGACTACAACATTGTTCCCTAAGCCTCTGCCACAATGAGGATTTAAGCAGAAGTCAGCCTTACCTGGAAGGAAAGACTAGCTGTAGAGTCTATGGGAGCAGTTTGGAGAAAATCCACTCTGCAATTTGCGTGTTCTCCTGAACACTGATGGAGTCATGTAGATGTCTGCTTTATTTAGGGGTGAAATCTGACTAGCACCTCAGAATTAAAAACAAAACAAACCTTCTTCATTATGAATATTTAAAAGAGTGTTAATCTAAGTATAATGTCTAATTAATGTTTATAAAATTGTTAATGTTACAAATATTAAATTGTAAGTGAAATACTTTTACATTTTAGAAAAATGTGGAGATAGGCACAGTGGTACATGTCCATAATCCCAGCTACTTAGGAGCTGAGGCAGGAGAATCACAAATTCCAGACCAGCCTCAGCAATTTGCCCAAAATTAAAAAAATAAAAACAAGGCTGGGGCTATGATTCAGTTATAGAGTGTTCCTGGGTTAAGTACCTATTACTGCTAAAGTGGGGAGGGGAGTGGAAAACAGAGAAAAGCATAAAGAAGAAGAAGAAAAAAAAAATCACCTATGCTTACTATTGCAGTGGTTAAACTTGCAGTCATGGATATGGATATGGTAGTATGGTAGGCAGTTTTATGTATCATAAGTATTCTTTTAAGCATGGCTTTAAATAGCCTAAATACTATTTCAATTTATAGAAATTCCCATAATTGATTTAAATATTCAACATTCTGATGACGATTCTGTTTTCTGTCGTACTACAAAGTAGAAAGTGATACTTTGGACACCGTTGATTATTTCCTGAATTAACTGTTCAGATGTATAAACACTGGACCAAGGTTAGACAAACATGTGTTTAGATTATTTTTTTCTGTTATTTTCTGTGACTTATGATCTAATTTCCACTCTGTTTATTAACTCAGACTTAAAGTTATATGACTTTAACCCTTTTGCTGTATTCTGAGTAGAAATTTCCTCCAGAAAGTCCTATTTGCTGTACGAAGTCACTAGGTGGCTCTCAAAACTGGTAAGGATAGGGCTGGGATGTTAGATTGGTGGTGGAACACTTGCCTAGCTTGTGCAAGGCCCTGGATTTAATTCCTGGCACCACCAAAAAAAAAAAAAAAAAAAAAAAAGCTAGTCTGTGTTCTTTCTTGTTATCTACCCTTTGACTTTCTACTTTGTACTAGAGACTTCATAAAAACTTAGAAATTCCTTATGGTTCCTCTAAGCCCTTTAGTCTCATAAAAGCTGATCTGAATGGGGATAGCAGGCCATTTGAACTTGCTGTTTCCAAGGCTGCTCAGAGCTTCTTCAGAAGTGCCTTGGCCTAAAGGAGGAGAGGATCTGCAAGTGGACCACAGTTAGAACTGCTAGAAAGGATATAAGAACAGTTGACTATCAGTAGCTTTAAAAACAAAAAACAAAAAACATTTTTTAAGGGTGGAGGGTGAAGTTCAGTGGTACAGCATGTGCTCAGCATGATCAGAGTTCTGGGTTCCATCCCTAACGCCAGACAATTTTTTAAGTTTCTCTTTTCTTGTTTTGTTTTGTTTCATTTTTATATGTGGTCTCACCATGTTGCTCAAACTGTCCTTGAATCCCCGCACATAAATGATCCTCCTACCTCAGCCTCACAAGTATCTGGCCCATTTTTTTTTTCAAAGAAAAAAATGTATATTCCCTGTTAAATCAATCAGTAATTCAAACAAAGAAAAGAATAAACCTGGTAGATCTTATTTTATATTATTTTCAGTATAATTAACTTTTATAGTAAATTATCATATGGCTTCAAATTTAAAAGGTACAGAAAGGTACAAAATGTAGTGAAAGATTATCCCCAAATTATTCTTCCAAAGACAGTCACTATTGCCAGTTTTTTTTAATATTAAAAAGTTAGATTAAATCCAGATCTTTTTCTTAGAAAATTTAAGGTCATTGTAATTCAAGTGGAGAAACCATATCCCAGAGAAAGATTCCTTATTATTGAAGAAGATGCAAATAACATGAAGCACCAAGTACATATCCTCAGGTGGCAGAGCTCCTGAGGACCAAGTAATGGGTGGAGTGAAAAGGGGCGTGTGAGAAGGGACACTTACCAGAGTCTTTCCCTCTTCCTGCAGCGTCTCCTTCTTCCCTGCCCTTCCTCTACCAGCTGGCTCAGTTCTTCCACCGGATCCGGAAGGCCATGTTTGCTCGCCTCTACCAGCTTCCCCTCCGTGACTGAGTAGTCTTCCACCTGCACCCTGGCCTCTCATTTTCCACCTTTGTAGGAGAATATTCTTTTCCCTGATGCCAGCCAGGCCCCTGTAGTAATGGGGCGAGCCTCATTCCAGGGGGAACATTCTGGATTGCTGCTCTTATGCCCTTCTCTCTGCACCCATTGCCTCTCCTTGGTGGAGAATGTGGAAACAAAGTGGGGCCAGAGCACACAGCTGTCAGAACTGCACCCTCTTACACTCAGGCCTCTTGGGAGGAAGGGGTTTGGGAACGGGGAATGTGTCCCTGAAACATTCCATTTTCTTGGCAAAGGCAGGGGGTGACCTTCCAGGTCAAGGTGTTGACAGAGCAAAAAGTTCAGAAACATCCTAGTGGAGTGACCCTTGACCTTTTACTTCCTTGAAAAACTTATTTCTGAATATCCTCTTACAGGGCAGCACCTTAATTAGAGTGAGTGATATCAGAGAGAACTTCTCTCTTTTCTCCTCTGTTTCTCTCCACAGACCTGTTATAATTGTGAATCAAGTCACTGTTCCCCTGGTCCTGCAGTGGGTGTGAAGGCCTCCTGACTCTTGAGGCCTCTCCCTGCTTGGAATGGGGCATGGCTTTCAGAATACCAAGGTGACCACTGAAAGCAAAGTGAGCCCGCTCAGCCTTTATCACTGGGTAAAGTGATCTTGCTTGGTGCCTCTTGGTCTTCAGCTCACTTTTCCAACATGTCAGTGGCCAAACCCTGCTCAATTACATTCAGTGTCCTTGCCCACTCTTTCAGCCTGCCACTCTCTCTCTCCTTCCCGAAAACTGCCCCATAGTTGTTTATCCAGATTCTGTCTGTATCATTGTGACTTTGGTACATGCAGTGGTAGATCCTCCCCATCATGTCTGTCCTAATTATGTTCTATCGTTTGTATAATGCCCAAGTATTTCTGCTTCTGTAGGCTTGAAAAGTAGGCCAGCCTCAGAGGCTGACGAGCCAAAAATGGAACTGGGTAATCAGGTGAGCTGGAAGGAATGTGTGGGGGGCTGGGCTGAGGTAAGATGGGGTCTTTGAAGGCAGTGAACAATAGGCTTTAGAGGAGGAAACACTGGAGCCTTGGCATTGAGGAGGTGAAACATTTCAGTTTTTTTTTTTTTTCTCCTTGGCCACAAAAATCGTACACGTTTCTTTGTAAGTAAATGTAGAGTACTACTGTATGTCAGAATCATGAAAACTTTGAGCCAGGGCTGGCCTCTTCATCGAAGTCCAAGCAAGCTGCCCATACTGGGACCCCAGTCAACATTGATGCCAAGGGTACTTACTAGCTTGTGTTGGTCCATTTTCAGGGTTTGTGAGTTAACAACTTCTCTTTAGAGAAAACAAACATCACAGACCCTTGGAATTAAATCTAAAACTCTAGGACATGGTCCAACTCTTTGCAAGAAGCAAATCTATGCTTTGTATAATAGCCTTTAAATTGAACTTAGAACCCCAGAAAGACAAAGGGAATCAGGCAAAGTGTGAGATCCCTCCTTTGGAGTAAATTTTTCTTTGTTTTTGAGGTGGAGGTCTTGCAGTTTTGCCCAGGTTGGCCTTAAACTCCTGGGCTCAAGTGATCCTCCTGCTTCAGTCTCCTTAGTTACTGGGACTTATGTACCTGGCTTAGGATGATTTCTCAAAAATGAAAATCTGGTCCCATTCACAACCCTAGAGAAAATCTTTAGTGGTTTCCATGATCCCTAGGATAAAATCCAGATTCTTCATGTTTGTTAAGGCCTGGTAGGTGTAGGTTTCCGTGAAATACCTCCATGTGTCTGGGGCCTCTATTCCTTATACATGCTGCTTCCAGCCACCAGGCAATCAGGGTTTCTTCAGGCCTCTGTAGCTTGATGCTCCTGCTGGAAGGCCCTGTATTTGTTCTCTGTCTGGGGAGCTCCTCAACCTTCTAGTCTTGTTTCAGGAAGCCTCTAGGAATCCTTCCCCAAGTCTTCCTGCTTCCAGGCCCTTGTTTCTTTTCTTTTTTCCCCTTGTTTCTTATCCCTTGTGCAGTCATGACCTATAGTTGCATAATTCCTCATTGCTTCTGGTGTGCTGAGTTGTTTGAGGCTGGGGAGTGTGACTGTGGTGGTTTTTAAGAGTAGGGCTCAGATCCTTTATGTAATCTTATCTTTCTCAACCTTAGGCTCTCATTTCTTAAGTTCTTATCCCACAAGGACTTTTGGATGAGTAAAGAGGTTGTTTATAAGGAAGCACTTAGCACATTCTGCCCTAGGGAGGAGCTCTTGTGAGTGATTGCAGTTACCAGGTCCAGCTGTATCCCAGGGCCCAGCAAGGAGCCTAGAAATGAGAAGGTGCTCAGAGGGGTTAATGAGTGGATTGATGTGACATAAGCGGGCTACATGCTTTTGGTAAGTTTGTGCAATTTTGTGTTGTGAAAACCCTGAACATAAAGACCTGATCATCCCCAACTCATTGTTTTGCTCTCCCTGAAGCTCCCCAGTGTCATTCAGCTTGCAGGTCTTTAAGGTCTCTGTTCTGAACTCTGCAGTGCTTGCTGGGTACAGCCACAGCTACCTGTCTAATCAGGTGAGGAACTATGGATGTAGACAGGTGCTCATATGGGTCTTCAATTCTGGGCTTAATGAGGTCAAGTGAAGAGAGGCCTTTCTTGTCAGACTTACTAAACCTGCACTATTCAATACTTTGGCCATTAGCCAAATGTAGCTTTTGAGCATTTGAAATGTGGCCAGTCCAAATTGAGACATTCTGTATATGTAAAATACACACTGGATTTTGAAGACCAAATTAAAAAACAAACAAACAAACAGAAACTCAAAATTATTTTTATGTTGATTGCATGTTTAAATAATAATTTTGGATATATTAGATAAAATAAAATCTATTAAAACTAATTTCATCTGTTTCTTTGTATTTTTTGAACTGAGGCTCCTAGTCTGTTTAAAGTGACCTATGTGGCATGCACTAGGATGGTGCTCTTCAATACATACAACACACACCAGCAATTTAGAGGGGGATCAGAGAAGTGCAGTGTATGGTGGGATTTGGAGGATGTTAGAAGTGGAAAGAGCCTCAGTGGCAGATCACATCTTATAACCCTCTTTTTTAGCTAAAGAAATTTAGACCCAGAAAGGTAAAGCCATTTGCTCCAAGTCACAGAGCCTCAATAAGACTCAATAAGTCTCTCAACTCTTGGGCCTGGTGTTCTCACTTGCTCTCCAAATCCTCACTGTCACTGCTGGTATAAAGTTCATTATAGGCAGATGTATCCGAAAGGGGAAAATTTAGCTAGAGTTAGTTGGTTAGTTCTGTAGGGTTCTGAAGGAATGCAACATGGGAGAAAGATTTTTCACTTCAGGGGTGGTTAACAGGGGTATGGGGGTCTGAGAGGATGGAGTATAGTGGAGAAGAAAAATTAGGCTGTGGGAAATCATGGGGTGGAGGTGGGTAGGCAACAGAATAGCTAGTACCTGGAGGAGGATGTAGAATTCTTCTAAAAAGGTGATCAGAAAGAATGTCACTTCATGGCCTCATGCAAGTGATCCCCACTCTTGCATGTAAGTATCTGCATGTATGTGTATGAAGACCATATAGAGTTTTATACATACGGTACAGAATGCAAAAAGGTACAAAATTTATGGAAAGGAAAGTTTATTTTTCTACCCTATTCATTCTGAATCCCCCATTTCCTGCCCAGAGGCAACCACTGCTTTGAGTCTGTTTCTCTTTCCAGACATAGTCTCAGATGTTAAGTTTCTCTTTCTCTTTAACAAATGATAGTATACTACACCCTTACACACAACTTTTTAAAAACTTAATCCGGAATCTTTGTTCCCTGTCAGCACATGTAGAACTTCTTAATTCTTCACTGTTAAGTATTATTTCATTGTGGGCTAGGATCACAGAGCCTATCCCTTTTCTGTTTTTTTCTAATTGTAGAGATAGGTCTTACTATGTTGCCCAGGCTGGACTTGAACTCCTGGGTTCAAGTGATCCTTCTGCCTTTGCCTTCCAAGTAGCTACCCTTTCCTTTTAAGTTTGCCGACATCTCTCATACATTTTTATTGTTACTTCTCTGCAAACACAAAGCAGGCTGCTCTAACTACCCAAACTGCATTGGATTCGGGAAGGGCTTTTCACACTCTGAACATGCAACGTTCCCCCCCCCCCCCCAAAAAAAAAAAATCTGCACTCAATCTGTCCTTCCCACCTGGTTAAAACAGCCAGAAGAAATAGCAGAAAGAAGTCCTGATCTGACTGCAAATAGGGTACTACCAAGAACCTCACCCTTGCTTCCTTCCTTGCATGGAAAACCTCAGAGTTAATAGACTTTGACCTCAGCTGCTCAAAGGTGTGGTTGTAATTCTACTGATTTTACCTTGGGCTTAGTTAAGCAGCTGCGTGCAATCTGGCCTAGGTTGGCCTCCCTATCCTGCCCTTGTTAGAACTATACCACTTGGAGTGTTTACTAAAAAAATGTAGGGCCCTTTTGCTTCTTTCCCTTTGGAAACTAGTATTTAGGGCTGGAAAGAAGCTAAATTAAAGGCCATGGGTGCACTGCTTCTCTTGGCAGCTTATCAGTCCCCTCTGTGTCCCTTCTTCTCCAGTGGTGAAGAAAGGAGGAAGTAGGGGGTCCTGATACCATTTGAGTCTCTAGGCCTCTTGATAAAACAGTAAACAGTTTCTTAAAAAAAAAAAAAAAAAAATATATATATATATATATATATATATATATATATATATGTTATATGTAAATATATTTGACATAAGTATATAAAACAAATATATTTTAATTTTTTACTTTTTGCAGTCCTGGGGATGGAACCCAGGGCCTTGCTAATGCCAGGTACAAGCTCTATCACTGACCACATCCCCAGGTCTGTTTTGCTTTAAAGCAGTCCCCACCTATGCCGGGTTTTGCTTTCCATAGTTTTAGTTTCCTGTGGTCCACACTGGGTAGTACTGAACCTTTATATAGTTACAGTAAGATTTTTTGAGAAATACCATATTCACATATCATTTATTACAGTTTATAATTGTTCTACATTATTTTTGGACATTGCTAATCTCTTCCTCTACCAACTTTATAAATTAAACTTTATCGAAGTTATGTGTGTATAGGAAAAAACATAGTAGACACAGGATTTGCTATTTTCTCCAGTTCCCGGTACTAAATTCAGGGTCTTGAAGTATCCCCTTTGAATGAGGAGAGGAGGACTACTGTAATTATATTTTAGAAAATATTAAAAGTTAATGACTATATGACTAAAGATTCTGCAACATGTACATTCAGAAAAATAAGAAATTATATTCCATTTATGACATCAAAGTGCATAAATGCATTCTACTGTCATGTGTAACTAATTAAAACAAAAAATTTAAATAAAAAAAGTTAAATAGAAGAAATATAGATAGGCCTTGTGGTTCCACTCATTGATGATCACTGTTAATATTGGTTGATTTTCTTTTTTAAATTTAAGCACCCAATCCTGTAGACAGCCTTGACCTTTTGAGAATCTTGTGAAAATGGCAGTTTGCAGACAGAATGATTTGTGCATTTATAGGGACCAATAGGCAGCTGCCCCAGGGAGAAAAGGTAATCTCAGAAAGGGAAGACTGGGGACAAGGAGCTGGGCAGAGTTGCTCTTCTCTGTGAAGCTGAACAGCTTGTGCTACACATGGAATCATGGCATGCCATTGTGTGCCTGCTCTTGCCAGTAGGCCAGATCCAAATACATGGCTGGGATTTTATGGCCCACTTCTAATTTTATTGCTACAGACCCAAGTTCATATTTAATTTTATTTCCCAGTTTATGTTTCCCAAAGTTTAGGAACTTTGAAACTTTTAATATCTTCTTATCACTTTGTACCATTTGAGGTGGAGGCAGGGGATCATTGGATTTGATGGAGACTGAAAATATAATGTTTAGAGACTTGATTGAAAACCCAAAGGAGTTTTGTGGAAAAGTGTTAGTTTGGGGGTGGGGGTGGGGCACTTTAACAATAATATCAATGCTAATTGTATGGAAAGGTTTCTTAGCCAGAAAACTGATTTGTAGACCCTTAGAACATAACCAATGGATTCTCACCTTCAAAGATCTTAAGTTCTGGGAAAAAAAGTATTCAAATTTTATTTTACTTTACTTTTTATTGTCATGTTGGGGTTGGAACCCAGGGCTTCACACACACTAGGCAAGTACTCTACCAGTAAGCCACACCCTCAGCCCCTATATTTTTTACAAAAAGACTTATTTTCAAGTGCAATAGAACACCATTCCTTGCTTGGCTCCTTGCTTCATCTGTAGCCTCATTGACTCCTCTTTCTCTATTTCGTTATATGGTTTCTCATTTTCTTTGGGCCTTCAAACTTGAAGTGAGTGAACCCTCAAGGTGCTTTTCTGTTTCTACATGTTCTTTCTCTCGGAGAGGGTTTTTTTTTTTTCTTTTTTACTTCCATGATTCAGCTGTTTCCTTTATCTGAATGTTTCCCCATCTTTAGCTCCATCCTTGACATCTCAGGGTTTGTCTAATTCCATATCCAATTGCAGAGAAAATTTGGACCCACACCCTTCTTGCCGTATTCTCCATCTGGCCTCTTGGCCTTTGTTCTGGTTGTTGGTCAGCTTCATCCCCATACCCACTCAGGCTGTTCCCTGTATTTCATTTTTCCATACTCTGTTAGATATCAACTCACTACTTAGCTAGATTTCTGTATAAGGCCTTTGCTGGCCACTATCATAATGATATTTCTCTTTCTAGTCATTCTCTTGCACTTATTAGTCAAGCCACTTATTTCATTAAGTCAGTAGATATTTGTTCTTAAACTGTTTTAATGGGTCATATCTTATCTCTCCAGCTGGATGGAAGTCTTTTAAGAGAGAGAGGGAGAGAGAAGAGAGAGAATTTTTTAATATTTATTTTTCAGTTTTTGGTGGATACAACATCTTTATTTTTATTTTTATGTGGTGCTGAGGATCAAACCCAGCACCCCGAGCATGCCAGGTGAGTGCGTTACCGCTTGAGCCACATCCCTAGCCCCTTTTTCAAAGCACTTTACCTATATTAATGAATCGAATCTTATAATAAACCCATGAGGTAGGTATTATAATCTTTATTTTAGAGATGACAGAACAGACACAGAGGGGCTTAGGAACTTGCCCTGCATTCCACATTAAGTAGTAGAGCTGAGATTTTAACCTAGTTTGATTTTAACTTCTAGTTTCTGGCACTAGAAGTCTTTTTCTTGCCACCTCTGCAGCACCTAGAATGAACGCCATGTATGGAAAAGTCTATGTAATAAAGATGTGTTGAATGAACTTGAATTTGGGCTTTGGATATTAGAGGAAGGAAGAAATTGGGGAAAGAAGCAGCAAAAATTGGGGAGCAATAAGGTAAGCATCAGGGCTGATGGGTGAGGGTGGAGAGAAGGAGGGACAATGGCTTTGGAAACTGCTTTAGCAGTGGCATTCCTCAGCCCATCAGAGAGAAAGAGCAGCAGGTGTTCCTTTTTACATGTACCAGTGATGACAAAGACAGCCTGGCAGGCCATGTTCTGTAGATATAAATACAAGCTGATGGTTCCATTAGATGACTCACCGGATGAGTTAAGCTCCTGATTACCAGCTACTGTAGCTGAATTCAAACCAATAGGCTGTTTTCTCTGAAAGAAGCCTCTCTATTATCTCTGATCTTCTCCAAACAGTTGCCTGAGAGTTTTGCTCATCTTCACTAGTCTAGTGCCAAGCTGGAAGCTTATCACCCTGCAGGAGACACCCAGCCCATTCCCAGTCTTTCTGAGTCTTTGGACTTAGGCAATAGATGACAATCTCCTTCTAGCAGGTAGCCACTGCTCTGGAACATTCTGAGGGTCATACCCTCTCCCATTTTAGCACTTATTTTGTATTCTATCTTATTCGTGAATTTCATGGTCTCCTAGGTGACATTTGCCTGTTTTCAGAGATGCTAAAAGACATGCCCCATTAATCCTCCCAAAAGACACATAAAGTCATTATAGGGCTTTGTTTTGTTTTGGTGCTGAGGGAATCTACGGCCTTGTGCATGCTATGCACTGAACTATATTGCCAGACCCTGCAAGACTCCTTGAGAAATAAAGGCTAAACCCAAATGGAATACTCTTGCTATTCAAATGATGGGCAGTGTGAGACGGTATATAAAAATGTAGACTCTGAGACCATAATGCTCAAGTTCAAATCTTGGCTCCCTTTCTTTGACCCTGGGCAAATCACCTTTTCTGTGCCTTAATTTCTTAATCTGTAAAATGAGGACAATATGGTATTTATAGATTTATTGAGAGAAATAAATGGTACTAAAACATATGAAACAATTAAAAATTGCATGAAGCTGGGCATGGTGGCACCCATCTGTAATACCAGCTATTCAGGAGCCTAAGGAAGGAGGAAAACAAGTTTGAGGCTAGCCTAGACAACTTAGGCTGTCTCAAAATAAAATTAGAAGACAAAAGCATCTAGCATGTATTGAGGCCCTGGGTTTGATCCCCAGTACTTAAAAAAAAGTACATGGTGTTCGATGAGAAGATAGTAACTTATTTATTTATTTTGGTGGGAGGGCTGGTACCAGGGATTGAACTCAGGGGCACTCAACCACTGAGCCACATCCCCAGCCCTATTTTGTACAGGGTCTCACTTGAGTTGCTTAGTGCTTCACTTTTGCTGAGGCTGGCTTTGAACTTGCCATCCTCCTGCCTCGGCCTCCCGAGCTGCTGGGATTACAAATGTGTGCCACCATGCCGGGCTAGTTATTATTATTGATGGTAAAGGAAGAGTGAGATGGGGAGGACTGAGCCAGTAGTGGTAGAACTCAGTATCAATACATATGCATCATAGCACAGGAAAGGGAACCTTTCTTTGATTCCTGATTCTCAGCATAGGAACTATGCTCTGCAGATGGCTTTACTTACTTAAAGAAGTGCCAAACATTTTTTTTAGATGTTCATTTAAGAACATATTTATTTTTCTAAATATGCAATGCTTTCATATGGCCTTTTTAAAAGTATGAGGAGATGTTAGGGATATGAGTCAGAGGTAGACCACATGCATAGCATGGGTAAGGCCCTAGGTTCAACCCCTAGCATCCCCCTCCAAAACGACCCAAGAAATATGAAAAGATCTGTTGTGAAAAGCCCAAAATTCTTTCATTGAGCAAGTTCCCCCACCCCTGGGGAAAGCCACTGCTATTTGTTTCTACTTTATTCTTCCAAAGTTTCTTTATATGTACAAAACAAATATATCCTATTTTTTCATTAAAAATAGAAAAAAAAACAAAACATGGCTGGGTGCAGTGGTACATGCCTGTAATCCTAGTGGCTCGGGGCTGAGGCAGGAGGATCTCAAGTTCAAAGCCAGCCTCAGCAAAATTGAGGCACTAAGCAACTCAGTGAGATCCTGTCTCTAAATAAAAAACAAAATAGGGCTGGGTTATGGTTCAGTGGTTGAGTGCCCCTGAGTTCAATCTCCAATACTGTTTTCCTTCAAAAACAAAAACTACAATTTTAATATATTATGTACACACTATTTTTTTTTATTTATCTAAGAAGTGGCATGATTTTGATAATGGTAAAAGAAAATATGTACTAGCCTTCTAGACACAGGATTGTAAAGGTTTGATTCTGTCTCTGTTACTAAATTTCTGGAACATTCTGAGGATCCTATTCCCTGCCCTCTTAGTACTTGTTGGTATTCTATCCCATGTATGTATTTCTTGGTCTCCTAGGAGACGATTACCTGTTTCAGAGGCGTGAACACAAAATCATGTAATTTTTTATACCTCTGATTCTTTTTTTGTTGCTGTTTTTGTAAACAATCACTTAATTTTGGGGGTTTCGGTTTCTTCACTTCACAGACTGGGAATGTAGCTCAGTGGTAGAGGATGTGCTTAGCAGGTAGAAGGCCCTTGGTTCCATCCCTAGCACTGCCACCAAAAAAATAAAGAAAAAAAAAAAAGAAGATAAGTAGAGGCAAGAGGTATGCTTCCCCTACATGGAAGCATGTACAGGTGGGTAAGATTTTGATGAGTACTTGAATTTTAAAATGTGGCTTTTGTGAGGCATAATAACTGGAATCAAAAACCAAAAAAAAAAAAATTGTCCAGAAAAATAGTGTGGGTGCTATCCTGGCTCTGCTTCACACAGGATGACTGGATTTAGGATATGAAATGCTGTCTATTCACTCAAATAATCTTACTTTAAAAATAATCATAAAAATAAAATAGTCTAGGGCTGGGGATGTGGCTCAAGCGGTAGCGCGCTCGCCTGGCATGTGTGCGGCCCGGGTTCGATCCTCAGCACCACATACCAACAAAGATGTTGTGTCCGCTGAGAACTAAAAAATAAATATTAAAAAAATAAAATAAAATAGTCTAGATAGTCTCTTCAATGTACATGCATATGTACTCATTATAAACACATATCTACTATTTTTGAGTTTTGCATCTTTTTCCATATACTAACATCCTCTATTTCACTTCCATCATTCTCTATGTCCTTACCATATATATTTATTTCCTAGGGCTGCTGTACTAAATCAAAAATTAATGGCTTAAAATAATAGACATTTGGGCTGGGGTTGTGGCTCAGTGGTAGCGCACTTGCCTAGCATGTGTGAGGTGCTGGGTTTGATTCTCAGCACTGTATATAAATAAATAAAGTCTATTGACAACTAAAAAAATATTAAAAGAAAAAAAAACAGACATTTATTCTTCCACAGCTCTGGAGGCCAGAAATTCAAAACCAAGGTGTCTCTCACTGAAGGCTCTAGAGGAGAATCCTTCCTTGTTTCCTCCAGCTTCTGGTGGCTCTGTGTTCTTTGGCTTGGGTCAATATATTTCAAATCTCTGCCTCTATATTTATTCAGTTTTCTTCTGTTCTTTTATGTCTTCTCCTTCTCTTTTTAAAGGAATCATGGTTTTGAATTGGACCCAAACTAATCCATCATGGTCTCATCTTGATATCCTTAATTAAATCCACAAAAACTCTTATTCCAAGTAATATTATATTGAGGTTTGGGGTAGACATATTTTTGGGGAGGGATTTATTTCAACCCACTAATCCATAGAAGTAACTTTCAGTTCTTTCCAACTTTTTGCTAATATGAACATAGCTCTAAACTGATAGCATATGAAAATACTATAAATCACTAAGTCCTGGGAAAACCAGTTAAGATGACAGTACTATTTTGTGGGGAAGGGGTATTTCTTGGGACAGTTTTCAAAAGTGGATTTACAACATTAATAGTGAGAGGAGGTTTTTTTTTTTCTGTTCTTGTAATATACTGCCAGGGTGTGATCCAGAAAGATTAGATCATTTTGCAATACTCTATAGCAATATGTGAAATAACTGAAAGAAAAACAAAGGGAGACAATTTGACAAGTCATTTCAATATCTGATAGGTGAGAAATATTGAGAATGGTGAAAAATAAACTATACACCACGTATGTCAGAGAGAAGGAAAAACAATGACCTGACTGCCTTATCTTTCCTGTGTGCTACTCTATCCCACACAGACCTCTTGGTACTGTTTTCAGGGCTGGCAGCTGAAGAAGATGGTTACCTGAGTCTTAGATGAAGTGAGGGTAAGAGGTTAGGTTCTGGTGTCTAATCTACTTGAGCCAATTTGTGAAGGAGATAAGTTTTTTCTTGGTCCCTGAACATTCTGTGCTTGGCAAGTCTGTCAAGTGCCTGAGCACATGGAGCTGGGAGTTAAGAGCAGATTAGTAATTTTCTTCTGCTGAGTTCTGTGTGAATGACTGGGGTCATTTTAAAGCCCTAGTCACCCTCCCCCCACCCTCCAGCAGGTTAACAGGAAGCAAAAGTTAAAATCTAAAGAATTTTAGAAAGTTGTAATTTCTGATATCAACCAGTTGAGAGGAGTGGGAACAGAGAAGAATCAGAGCCAGCAGGAAGATATAACCTTCTGTAACTTAAAACAAAACAACCCATCCCTCATCCCCCAAGGTTGGCTTTGATGGAGAAGAAGGACCAGCTAAGACTGTGTGCTCCCATAGTTGTCCTGAGATTCATGTTTTCTTTGGTGATCTCTTGATTACTGATGCTGGATCCATGTATACGTCAAAAGGGAACTACTTTGTTTGTGATACTGTGACCAAAATATTTACCCTTTCCTTCCCTTAATGTCCTGTGATGTATACAACAGGACTCAAAGTTGGAATATTAACATTTAAATATGTGTATTCTTGGGGGCTGGAGATGTGGCTCAAGTGGTAGCGCGCTCGCCTGGCATGCGTGCGGCCGGGGTTCCATCCTCAGCACCACATACAAACAAAGATGTGTCCGCTAAAAACTGAAAAATAAATATTAAAAAATCTCTCTCTCTTTAAAAAATAAATAAATAAATAAATAAATAAATAAATAAATATGTATATTCTTAAGGTGCTAGGGGATAACCAATTTAATTACATATGCCAAGTGCTTGAATCTAGATGATGGATGATAAGATATTATTTGCTCTCTGGAATTCACAGGCTAACCCCAGCAGTGTGGGTACCTGGAAATTGATGGCTCTTCCTATGTCTTTTCCTTAGGGCTCCTAGGCTCCCTTTGCAGGGGGAACTCCATCTTTTATACCCTTCATCTGGCAGTACCATCCTAGATATTTGAACTCTCGAGGTCTAAGCTGAGAGAATAAAGAAGCCCTTTCTATCTAAGCTTTGCCCTTCCAGTTCTAGTTCATAGTAAATTATTAAATGTGAGTTCATCCTCTGCTGTCAGATCCCCAGGGTATAAACTCCTGCTCTGCCACTTATCAGTTGTATGATGAGGGGCAACAGTTAACATTTCTAAGCCTTAGATTCTTTTTTATTAGTTCAATATAGACATACATAATATTGGGAGTTCATTTTGACATATTTGTTCCAATTCAGTTCCAAGTACTTCCCCTTTTCCTCCCCACTTCCTTCTTCCTGCTCCCTTTCCTATACTGATCTTTTATTTATTTATAGATTTTTAAAATTGGTGCCTTGTGAATATAAATAAAGGTGAAATCACTGTGATATATTCATTTGTATACAGGAAAGTTTGGTCATATTCATTTTACTGTTCTTCCCTTTTTCCTTCCCACCTCCCTTCCCTTTCTCTATCCATTAATCTTCTATTTTCATGGGATACCCCCCCACCTTTTCTTTTTTTTCCCTTATTTTGGTCTAGCTTCCACATATGAGAAAAAACATTCAACCCTTGACTTTCTGGGTTTGGCTTTTTCACTTAGTATGATATTCTCCAGTTCCATCTATTTGACACCAAATGCCATAATTTTGTTCTTCTTTAAGACAGAGTAAAACTCCATTGTGTATATATAGCATTTTCTTTATCCATTCGTCTGTTGATGGGCACCTAGGCTGGTTCCATATATATAATATAAATTGTGCTGCTATAGACATTGATATGGCTGAATCCCTATAGTATGCTGATTTTAGATGTTTTGAGTTTATACTGAGGAGTGGAATAGTTGCATTGTATGGTGATTTCATTTCTAGTTTTTTTTTTTTTTTGGAATCTCCATACTGCTTTTTCAGAATAGATATACTAATTTGCAGTCCTACCAACAATGTATGAATATACCTTTTTCCCATATCCTTGCCAACATATATTATTATTTGTATTCTTGATAAAGCCTCAGATTCTTCATCCTAAAGTGAAGACAATACATTTTTAATTTCAGAGGTTTTGTTGTGAGGAGTAGAAGAGAATGCACAGAAAATCCTTAGCATGACTTTTGGTATACAGAAGGTGATACAGAAGGTGCTCATATCAAGAAATTCTGTATAATTATTATGCAAATGATACATGCTAAATATACATGTATTATGCTAAATACATAAATATTATGAAGACTCTTTTCCTTGGTGAATAATAGAAATTATCTTACCTTCTTATTCAAATGAATATGGCTCAAATTTTGGGGTCACCATTATAATTATTACATTGGATAGTATTACCTTACAGAACAAAAATTTATACAAGGAGGAAATACATTCATACATCCTAACTGGATTTAAAAAAAAATATTTGTAACACTGGGGATTGAACCCACATTGCTAGGGAAACACTTTACCACCAGGGAAGCTACACCCTCAGTCTTATTATTATAAAGATTTGACTTATGCAATTATGAAGGCCAAGAAGCTATATGTTCTACAGTGAGCAGACTGGAGACTCAGAAGAGCTGATGGTGTAAGTACCAAGGCAAAAGAAGAACAATGTCCTCGCTCCAACAGCCAGGCAGGAAGAAGTCCACTCCTATTCAGTCCTTTCATATCATTTTGTATTCAGTTGATTGGATGACGCCCATTCACATGAAGGAATGCGATTTTCTTAATTTGGTGCACTGATTCAAAAGTTCATTTCATCCAGAAACACCCATACAGAAATCCCAGAACATTTGATTAATGTTTGGGCACTCTGAGCCTCTGTTATATGGATACATAAAACTAAACATCAAGGGAATAAAAAATCATGTCCTTTTACTCTTCCAAACTTCTACTCAGGGAAAAAAGTGTAGGGTAGGGTGGGATGGGGGATATTTCAATAATAGATCTGGGATTTCACAAGTCAAATAATTTGAAGAAGGAGGGCTTAACAGAAAAGAGCTATATGTTTGTTAGGCCAAAGAATTGAAGGCCACTGTCTTAGTCTGCAAGGGCTGCCATAGAAAATACCACAGAATGGGCAGCTGAAACAACAGAAACTTAACTTTCTCATGTTTCTGTGGCTGGAAGTCCAAGATCAAGGTGCAGATAGGGCTGGTGTATCTTGAGGCCTCTTTCCTGGGTATGTAGATATTTGCCTTCTCTCTGTGTCCTCACATGACTTTTCATCTGTGTGAGCACACTCCTGATGTCTCTTCCTCTTCTTTTATGGATGTCAGTCTTTATGAGACCTTGTCTTTATGACTTCATTTAGTCTTTTAGGGCCTCATCCTCATTACTTCATTTAATTTCTTATTTTGGAGGTACTGGGGATTGAATGTGCTAGACAAGTGCTTTACCACTGAGCTACATCCATAGCCTTTTTAATATTTTGAGTTAAGTTGATGAAGCTGGCCTTGAACCTGTGATGTTCCTGCCTCAGTTTCCTGAGTCACTGGGATTATAGTTGTGCACCGACATATCAGGTACTTTTTAAAATCTTAATCATCTCTTGTAATCTTAAAGATTCCATCTTCAAATAATCACATTGGGGGTTAAGGCTTAACATATAAATTTGGGGTGTACAATTCAGTCTACAACTGGTAAACTTCTTTTTATCTCCTTGAAACCAAAAGATTCAGCTTTTATGGTGTTGTCATGGCTTACTCAAAACCCATTCAAGGTGTAGATAAGATGGTTTGATGATAATTTATTAAGTCCTCTATGTATCAGCAGGCAAATCATTATATTCTGGTACCCCTTCAGATGCAAAGATGATTAAACATGTGTCCTATCCTTAAGAAATGCATTAATTGGAAAATCTGTGAACAGTTGGTCAGCCAAACAAATTGTTATATGCATAAGGAAAAAAACTGTTTTTATTCTCTACTGGCCAGAGATAGGCACCTCTTATGAGTGTCAGGAAAGTAAATATCAATTTGTGCTTGGAAACTTGGAATCACTACATCCGGTCAAAGCAGCTCTATCAGCAGAGTAACAGAATTAGAAGCTGTTTTTGCTGAAAGTACCTTTGCTTGGCAGATGCCAATAGGTAACTAAAAGCAGGAAAATGCTTGGCATTTCTGCTTTTTTTTTTTTTTTGTATTTGTCTTTTTTATTACCTTAAAATTTGGGTCAGATTCCTGCTTAACACTGCACACAGTCATGTTAATGACTTAAAGAGTGTTCATCTGAAGCTGTTCATCTCCCTGCTTCCAGGCTAAAGACACCAAGATAAGAGTAATTAAAGTATTTTCAAGATTGGCAGGGACATTCATTTGCCAGCTTTTATAACATCCTGTTCTAGACCCCTTGGAATGGCATCTAGAAGTCTTCTGTTATTACTCTACACCTTCCAGGAACAATGGAACCTTGTAGGCAGATCAATGGTGAGACCACCCCCTCTCAGCAGGATTATTTGTTTCCTGGGAGCAGAATTGCCCTCTTTCCAGAATCATAGGTCTGATAGATAAAGGTCCTGAGCAGCAAGTGGAGATGGCTCCCTCAAATGATAAGAACTTACCTGGAGCTGTCTAGCGGAACCAGATCTGAAATAATGACCAATCAGACCACAGTTTGACCAAGACCGTTTGATCTTGGTCAAATCAGTACCCCAGAGACAGGACTGAGATGCTTGATCTCACCTCTCAACATGGCCATATTGATTGTAGTTCCTTTCCTGCTTTTCATCATTATCTTTTCTGTTTGGATTTGAGGTAAGTGGTCAGACCTGTTCTTTTGGGGACACCCCCCCAAGAGTTGTACCTCTGACCCAGGACTCCCATAATGTCAATGTCTTCAGGAAAAAAAACAATATTGCTTGCAGTGACTTATTGGTCATCTGCATCTCAGTCCTGTCTCTGGATACTGATTTGACCAGATCAAACGGTCTTGTCAAACTGTGGTCTGATTGGTCATTATTTCAGATCTGGTTCTGCTAGGTGGCTCCAGGTATGTTCTTATCTCTTGAGGAGGCCATCTCCACTTGCTACTCAGGACCTTTATATATCAGACCCATGATTCTGAAGGAGGGCAATTCTGCTCCTAGGAAACAAATGGTCCTGCTGAGAGGGGGCTGTCTCATCATCAATCGGCCTGCAAGGTTCCAGTTGCCTCAGGAATGTGGGAGGGGACAGAAGTTAGGTTACACCCTTCAGCATGAAGTGGCTCACAGTGGGGAATTTTGCAGTAAGACCAAGAAACAAGAACCATCCAACCACCCACTCAGTTTGGGGAGGCAAGGGGAAAGAAGAATGGGTTTGATGAAGTGACCAACATCTAAAGTGTACAGAGGGGCTCTTTAAGACCAAGTCCACTTCCTCCCATCTCTTCCCAACTAGAGGGCAAATAAATTCCCTTGCCCTTCAACATCATCTGTGGCCACAAAGAGGAGGTCCTACTATCCAGCAAAGAGGTAGCAGGAACCCTGTTATCTGGTATACTTAGGAAAGGTGACATGGGCATATTTGGTGCTTAAAAGTAGGAAGGCATCAGGTAGGAATGAATCAATTAGTTTTGAAAATAATAGTGTAGGGCTCCCCCACTATTGTGGATGTGGTAAAAATAGGAACAGATACATTCTGGAGCACCTACTGTGTTACAGGAGCTGAATGCTTGTCATTTCGTTTAATTCTTCAATAACCAGTCGGGCCTTGGTGGAAGCACCATTAACAATCTGCCAAAGTACACACTGATAACAAGCAACTGGCCTGTGAGTCCTTCAAGATGCCTGATCACTCCTGGCCTCATCTGAGTGAGGGTGACTGAGGTCAACGAAAATGGTGCTATTCTGCCTGGGCCAGCTAGTGCTGGCAGCAGGAAAAAAACGAGAGTTTGGGGAAAAATAATATTCTCTCTTGTGGAATTTTTACATTGCTTTACTGAGCAGCCAGAATTAAAATGACTGATCTTCCAGAGTGTATGTGGAGAATGAGTACACGTGCGCTTTGCTAATAGGACTGCCTCTCCAGCGGAGCGCAGAGGAACCCAACGCATGCTGCACCCTAGAAGTCGGGGCAGGACCGCTGGACCAAGGAGTCCGGCTGAGCTGAAGCTGAGTCGCCGGTGGGCGGGGAAGTGCCATTATGACCTGCCCGGGTCCCTCCCCTCAGCTGGCACTATGATGCCGCAGGGCAGCTGCTGGCCCGGCATGTCTGTCCCCGGCCCCCTCCCGCCCAGTGTGTCACAACAGCGGAGACGGCTGTATCTGGAGCAGTTGGGGTGGGCAGGCCCAGCTGGGAAGCGAGCGGGTGAGAAGAGCGGCCGCGATGGTGAGCTTTCCAGGGGCTGGTGCCGGGCATCTGGGGTCGGGGACCGAGAGCGGGAGCACGGGGCAAGTGCTGGGTCAAGAGCCGCGGATTCATATGGTGGGTTGGGAGTGGGGATTCGTCACTTCGGCCCGCGGAGCTAGTTGTCTCCTGCAGAGTGTCAGTTCAGGGTCAGGGGGCACACACCTTAAGGCGGGAGACACTTGGTGTCAGTACCTTTGTCGTGTGGGCGAAAGTGGAGAGCAGGGAGAGTTGCCCCTTAAGGAGTCCAAGGGAGATTTGTGCACGCAGATGAGAGGTGGCAGGCCACGGGGAGCCCGGTGGAGAACCAAGGGAGATTCTGAAGGATCCCAGATAGGCAGCTTATGGACCAGAGTGGGAAGAAAAATGGAGCCCAGGGGTTCCGGACCATTTGCTTGGCTCGGAGAGGCTCAGGGAGTGGTACAGTCAAGTCCCCAAATCCAACCAAATGTGAACAGGGTTCCAGAAAGTGATAAGGGACTTAGGGCATCACAGCTCCTCTACGTTGAGGTTGTTCTCGGCTTGTATCCTTGGATTGAGTTTGGGGAACCCTCAACGCCAGCATCGCTGGGTCCTCCAGGCGCAATCCGCTGCCCAGGCACCGTCAGCTCCAGGCACCTAGCGCCGGTGCCAATTCGCCAGTTTTTCTAGCGGTCAAAGTCAGGGTCAGGACGCCTTTCGCACTCAGAAGTCTCCCTCCCAAGTCCAGCCTTTTGGTTTCTCATCCTACCCTGGCTTAGGGGGGGGACTCAGTGGCGGCTCCTTCCCCACCTACATCTCTATTGACAACTGCTTATCTTATTTGCCAGAGAGGCCCCCTACAAACTGTGCAGTTCCAGCCCCGCCGGGTTAAATTTGCTTCCAATCCTTTTGCCTGAATGTCTGGAAACCCAGGGATCTCTCCCAGAGCCCTGATATTTCAGCAGTAGAGAGGTGGTTCGGAAAGGTTCAGAGTGAAGGGTGCGGGCAGAATAAGCATATTTCATGGGCCAAGGTAGGTTCTCTGGTGACTCTTGCTCCAGGTGTCAGTGACAAAGGAGACCAGCAGAGAACCTCCCTTCCTCCCCCTCACCCTGCTGTTTTTGGAAAGAGCCCAGAGCTTTCTGGCTCTGGCCCTAGCAGTGCTTCTTCCAGCACCCTCCCTCTCCCCAGCAGGCTCCAGTACCGCCTGGGAGTTTGAAGAATTTGGGAATAATGGCCAGAGGAACCTATTTCTGCCTGAGGCCCCTAGTGTGGGGCCATGGAAGGACCTCAGAAGCTAGAGTTCAAAAATTTGGCTCCTGGCTCTGCAGTTAACTGTGTGACTTCTAGAAGGTTACTTAACCTCTCTGAGATGGTTCTTCTCATCTATAAAATGAAGCGTTTTCAAACTTCTAAGGCTTCACGTAGATTTTATTCTTAAAAAACTTTTTATCAGGGACTGGGGTTGTGGCTCAGCAGTTGAATGCTCCCCTAGCATGTGTGAGGCCCTGGGTTCAATCCTCAGCACCAGATAAAAATAAATAAAAAAAAATAAAGGTATTAAACAAAACAAAAACCCTTTTATCATTGAGAATTTCACACATATACAAAAGAGCAAGTGTTATAATGAACTATTATATGCATCATCCAGTTTCAACAATTACCAACCCTTTCCATTATTTCAAAGCAAATCCCAGGCCACATACTTTAAAATTTATATTTAATTTATATAATGCCTAGCATGTAGCTATTGCTTTATAATTTTCAAAGTGCTATCCTTTGCATGTTTTAAATTTGACTGAATGTCATAGTTACTTTCCAAGAAAAGCCTAAAGGAAGCATACAAGGGGTGCTGAGGATCATAATCCAGCCCTTACACAAATTTCCATGTGCATGCAATAGATGAATTTCTGAAAATATATGGCAAATAAAAAACTTTAAGAAACAGTAAAATCTTATTTTAAACATGCTTAAGAAATTTTGAAATGTGCTTAAGATTTTTTAAAAAAACCAATGGTTGAATATTTCAAAAAGGCAGTATCTTTTACTTATTTTGAAACACTAAGATTTGTATAGTGGGTTCTATTGAAAGCATTTCCTTGTGTGCCAGCAAACATATGGGCAAACATTTTTTTTTTATTAAATACTTTCTACTCATAGAGCCTTAAAATGCTTTGGGGGCTGAGGTTATAGCTCAGTGGCAGAGTGCTTGCCTCCCACATGTGAGGCACTGGGTTCAATCCTCAGCACCACATAAAAATAAATAAAATAAAGAGGGCTGGGGTTGTGGCTCAGTGGTGGAGTGCTCACCTAGCACATGCAAGGCCCTGTGTTTGATCCTCAGCACCACATATAAATAAATAAAATAAAGGTATTGTGTCCAACTACAACTAAAAAATAAATATTTAAAAAGAAAAAAATAAATAAAGATATTGTGTCCATATTAAAAAGATATTTTAAAAAATAATACTTTGACTCATCCCTCCCCTCCCTTTTTTGTGGTGGTGGGACTCAAGCCCTTGCTTCTGCTAGTCAAGTGCTCTACCTCTGAGCTATACCCACTGCCCCTGACTCATTCCTAAAAAGCTAGAATGATACATTTATACAACTTACCCCAAGAATCCCACCCTGTGGATTTCTTCCTCTAGTGGATTAAGTTTCAGGCAGCTGTCCCCCATATTCTCCTTTCTATTAGCCTTGGAATTTTTGTAGGTTCTGAATAAGAAATATATAACTAATCCCCATGCATATTTTTTAAAAGGCATTCCTGCAGTTACTAGACAGATGGACATTTTTGGTGTGTTTGTGAAACACTCCCCTTCTCCCTAGTCACCCACAACACCATACTACCAATATCCTTTAGCATTTCCAAACTGGAGCCTCAAACTGCACAATTGGTAAGAAGACTCAAACCTAAACCCACTCAATTTCAGAGCCTCTGTTCTTAACTCTCAGATCAGCAGGATAATCCTACAGCTGAGTTTTCCCATCTGCTGCCTATGTCCTAGGGAGCAGCTCTCCTGGGAACTGAGACTGTGACACTTTTTTTGGGGCTATAATATGGAGAATTGTGGGCAGGTCAATGATACCTGGCAAGGGAGTTTCTGTGGTCTATGCAGAGGTGGGAATTCGAATTCTGTAACACAGCCTCCTTAGCTTCATTACTTCTGCACTGGGGAGCACCAGTTGAGTTCTGATGGGAATCGGCATCAAATGATGACAAAGATCCTGATACATATAATAGTTCATTATAAAGATTGGCAGTTAGAGAAGAGGGGAAAGTGTTCTGGGGGTGTCGTGGCACTGCCATGTCTGTGGCCCTCTGTCATCTGCCTCTTATAGGCAGTCATAGCTGTGATCTGACCTCAGAGCACTGTGTGGGATTCCTAACAGACAGCAAATAACTGCTGTTTCCCTCCTTCCATTACTAAATGCAGGAGTTCACTGGGGCATACCTCTGAGTGAAGGAGCCTCCATTCACAGAGCAGTAGCTAGGGCAAAACTGCTGGGTCAGTGAGAAAGGACTGTTAGGGTTTTTTTTTTTTAAATTAATTTATTTACTTAGTTTTGTTTTTGTTTTAAACCATCCAATGCATGGCATTTTTTTTTTTTTACAGTAGCCATAAGCAACCGATACATTCATTAAATTGGATCTTTTAGAAAATTGATTTTTAAAAAGTTTTTTCCAAGCTTTTAATTCCTGATGTATGAATATCCATAGTTAATTCATATAAAACTTAATTCGAGCATGTAGAAAAACTTATAATGTCAAACCCCAAACACAAATTCAATTTTTCCAATTTCATAAACCTGAGAAAAGTAATATACAATACTAATTGGCTTTTTTTTACAGAATTTTCAAATATTTGCAGCCCTGTATTCCAGTAAGCCTATTATTATATTATTTAGATGATATTCTAATAAGGTATAATCCCATTTGTAGGTTTTGATGGGAAACCTCCAGGCTCAGGTAAGGCCCATGCAGAGCTGGAGTGTGAATGTGAGGTGCCCCTGAGTGACCTTGAAAAGAAAGTAAAAAGTTAAAAATAATTTCTGAGGAGGAACTAGCTGGTGAATACAAGGCCAGTGATGGGGGAGGTTGGGAGGATGCAGTGGCTTAATGGGAGGAAGTGGATCAACTGCTCCCTTTCCCTGGGGCTGTCAAGGGACTGACAACACTATGGCTTTGTGGTTAGCATTTCCTCGGTTAGTATCTCCATGTTAGGATGTTCCCCAGTTAATGAGCTGTAGAAGAGAATTGGAACTTGCAGTGGGCAGTGCTTATTTCTCCTGTGACTCCTATGCTTGCCCCAAGGTCAGTTAAAACCCTTTTGACATCGTAGGGTCTTTTGTGCTGGGAGTCTACTTACCAAACACCCCTGTCATCCTAAAGTAGGTCTTAGGTCAGTCCTGTTGCCTTAACTTCGGAGCCTATAATCTGAGCCCTTCTCCTGAGCCATCTCTTTATTCTTGCTGTTTCTTGCTTGCTATCTATTCTTTGTTCTTAATGGTTCCAGATAATTCTAATTGAAGGCTCCTGAGCAGAGACAATTTCATGAATCATATTTGTTCTTACTTTAATTATCCTACTGGAACACTGGGGATCTACTTTTCTCTTGCTGTCTCTGACCTAGGTCCTAAAATATATTGATGTATTATTCTAGCCTGACAACTAGAAATAATTTGGTGTAATAATAGGCTTCTTAAAAGCAACTGAGGTATTTGAGCACACAAGTAGTCAGGGGACTGTGGAGTGGTTTCAGGTTTTCACATGCAAACACTGTTGGCTGTATCAGTTCTTTTCCCATATAATATGCCAATTTTACTGTTTCATGATACTTTGAAGTGATTTTTTAAAGTATATATATATATATATATATATATATATATTTTTTTTTTTTTTTTTTCATTGTAGTTGGACACAATACCTTTATTTTATTTGTTTATATTTATGTGGTGCTGAGGATCGAACCCAGGGCCTTGCACATGCTAGGTGAGCACTCTACCACTGATCAATAACCCCAGGCTCTTTGAAATGATTTTTAAAGCTTCAAAGCCTTCTACTGAGGATAGTGATTAGTTTGTCTTAATCTTCTGAGAACAGAGCAAAGAGAAATGGCATGTTAAAATGGAAAGCCAAATATTAAATAGAATTGGCATAGGGAAAGGTTTCTTGCAGTGAAATTCGAAAAGTCCTGCAAAGTTCTAGAATTTTCTTTTCTTTTTTCAATGTTCTGCAAAATGTCTGCTCTCCTCTCCATGCAGCTTGGTCATAGGGGGCACAGATGTTTCATCTCCTCTGCCTTTCAGGGACCTATACCTCAGACAAATTGGGCAGTTGTGGCCATGGTCCCTGCCCTAAATTTTTCTGTCTCTTGTCACACTGCTCTTAAACTCTCTTAAATGCCCATAGGTCATCTTGGCATTTGGCATGTCCCATGTCCCTATGACTATTCCTTCTTGAGGAAATCAGGCCAGCAGTTGTCTTTTTCTCGTTTGAACTCTTTTGAGCTTGATCTATGTACTTCTTGGGCACTGGCTACTCTCCTTATTAAATGGCATTTCCAATGAGGGTTTCTTATTCTAATCATCTCTAAATTCATTGAGTACCTGTTAACATTCAAGCACTGTGCTTTGTGCTGGGGATTGTGTTCCTTATCCCCATAGGGCTTAATCTCTGTACTAGAAAAGCCAGAAAATTGAAAAAGCAACTATATAATATGGTGTGAAAAATGCAATGATGGGGAGGTAAAGGGGATTGTAGCAATTCACATCAGGGACTTGCCTACTACCTTTCAATGCCTTCTTGCATGTAACAGCACAAAAAACATTTGTGGTAGGAATGAACAGAGTAGGTGACTTTGGTAGGTTTCTCAGAGCTAAGTCTGTGTGAGAGGATGTCATACTTTCCTTGAGGAAAGGGACTCCCAGGTCTATCCACTTCCTTATCTTCTTCACCTTCTGGATTGTTAGCTTCAGCAGCACAGAGGGGGCTCCTCACTGGGACCCCAGGAGAGCAGAGCTTGTCTGAGGCTCTGTAAGCCCAGATTCAAAATAAAACTTGAGAGAGAGAGAGAGAGAGAGAGAGAGAGAGAGAGAGAGAGAGAGAGAGAAAGAAGAGAAGAGAAAACACTCCAATTGGCTAAAGAAGGAAACCTGAAATATGAGTTTGAAGCAAACATATGACTTAAATATCTTCTGCTGGGTCAGCTTGCCCTTGCCCTAGTACCTCCTCCCCCTGCCAATGGCTGTGCACACTGGTTTGGAGAAACAGTCTCCTTGGTTCTGTCAAAATGATCCATTTCAACTAGGTTACTACCCTGATCCATTCTCAGTTTCTCTCTGCATTAGAATTTTTCCTGTTTGTAGTTTTGCTCTACAAGCTTGATCTTGGTGTCCACCATCAGGCTGGCACTGATGTGAATGTGTGCACATCTCAAGGCCCTGGAAATTCAGAGTGAAAGTGAGGCAGAAGGTTGTTCAGTACAAAGGAAAGAATTCAGGATGGGGTCTGAAGTCGTAGATTCTGGTCCAGGATTTTTTGCTGCAGAGCTGTGAACTCGTGAATTTGTTACATACCTTTATGAACCCCAGCTTTTTTTTTTTTGTCTGCAAAATAACGGAGGGGGAATCATATTAGGTGAACATAAAGCCAATCCAGCACTAGAATCCTAAATATTTTGAAGCTAACATCACATCCTTGGTTATGAAAGGTGGATGCCTTTTCTTGGGCAATGAGGATTGGTCTCCCAAGGACATTTGCACTGGGTCTGTTCTGTGTTTATGCAGAACTTCCAGGCAGAAAGATGCATAAGTGATCAGAGTGGTTGGAGGAGGCTAGGTCAGCGCCTGAGTTAGAGGAGTTCTGTGGCGGAGCTTTGAAACGTTCATTGTTCCCCTAGGTGTTAGTAAGTTTTCTGTCAGTATAATAAAAACCTGAGATAATTTTCTTATAAAGTGAAAGGGTTTACTTTGACTCATAGTTTTGTAGGTTTCAGTCCATGATTGGTTGACTCTGTTGCTTTTGGGCCTATGACGAGGCAGCATGTCATGGTGGGAACAAAATCACAACCCTCATGGCTACACAGGGGAAGAGAGGAAGAGCAAAAGACTGGGGTTCCACAATTCTTTCTGAGGGCAAATTCCCAGTGACCTAAAGTCCTCCCATGAGGTCCTACCTCTGAATGACTCCAATACCTCCAAATAGTGCCAGTCCTTTAGAAAAGGCTGGGCCTTTAGGGAACATTCCAGATTCAATCTATAGCACCTGACCAGAAGCAGGTGCGAAGGCCCAGAGGAAGGTTGAGCATGAGTACGGACCTCAGAGTTCCATAAAGCCTCAGACAACTTGTGATTTCACTTGTGATTTCTTCATGCAACTTTGAAATTACTGTTTGACCTCACAGATTAAGGTCTTAATAAATGTTAGTTCAATAAATGATGGTGTGAAGTGGGGCAAGAAGAACCTGGACCCTCAAAAGGTGAATGGAGTCCTTACTCCTACTCTTGTTTTATTTAGCTTTTTACTTTAAAAAATATCAAACATCCAGAAAGTAGATGAGTATAATGCCACCTATATATTTATCATTTAGATATAATATTAAGAATTATTTTTTTTCCATATTTACTTATCTTCTGTGTTAAAAGTATTTTAAAATAGGTTTAGGGATGTAGCTCAGTGGTGTGCTTACCTTGTATGTGCCAGGCCCTTGGTTCAGTCCTCAGCACCAGGGTGGGAGCAGGTGGAGGAGAACATCTTTTGGATCTTTTTTTATATATCTTGTCTCAATAAAAAATAATGGCATTACTTGATTGAAATAGAGTGTATAAAATATTCAAAAGAAGTAATTTTTTTGGTGGTACTAGGGATTTTACCCAAGGGTGCTCTACCACGGAGTTATACTTGCAACATCATTTTTTAAAAAACATCTATTTTGAGATAGGGCTTTGCCAAGTTGCTAAAGCTGTCCTCAAACTTTGCAATTCTTCTGCTTCAGTCTCTCAAGTTGTTAGGATTACAGGTGTGTTCCACCATGCCTGTCCTTCTCCTTCCCCCATGTCCCCACACTATTAGAGATGGAATTTAGGGCTTTGCCTTGCATATGTTAGTCAAGTACTCTACCATTGAGTTACATACCCACTCCTTCATTATTCTTTTTGGTGCTTGTCTTTGGCAGTGGGAGCCTCTTCAAGTTGGCTTGACATCCCAGTCTTTGTTAGCTTCTGCGCTTTCAGGCTCTATAAAATACTTCAGACTTATCTGGTACATTCCTCAGTTCAGACCCAGAACTCTCTATTGCTTTAAGGTTCACTGGTTCTGTTAGTAAGGAATAATATTAAGAGACCTTCCTCTTTCCCCCTTTCTCTTTTTTTGTGGTAGTGAGAATTAAATCCAGGGTTTCACACTGAAATGCTCTACCACTGAGCTACATCCCTATCCCCTTTTTAAATTTTTATTTTGAGACAGGGTCTTACTAAATAAAACAGTTCTTTTCTTAAGGGTGTGTTTGTGTGTGACAGAGATGGAGGGGATTTTATCTGTGAAAATGCATATTAACTGTATGAGATTAAAGAGGGCATCAAACAGAGTTTGATGTAAATGTCACATGTTAGTAGTTTCAGGTCCGCCAGATTCTTTACTCTTTATCCTGTGATCTTTGCTTTTCCTTATCTTCTGTGGAAAGACCCAGAATATTCCAGAAGAGAGGTCAGCCCAGGGACCAGGCAGTCCCTGAGATAGGTTTAGAGGGTGGTTGGGGTATGGTAGTGAACAAGGCTCAAAAAGCTAAGGGTCAGGGCCATGAAGGATATTGTCACTTAGGAGAAGATATAGGATGAGGCTCCTTTCAAGCCTCTCTAATGTCCCCTAAGTTTTGAATATTTCTCTAGGAAGCCATGGTTGCTTGCTGAATGTGAGATGTGGTCTGGGTCAATAACACGCTGGTTTTGGGCTGGTTGATGTATACAAAATGTGCTTTTCTAAGTCCTGAATAGAGTCTTAAGATGGAGGTTGAGAACAGACCTCAAAATAAAGGAGTGAAGAATGGAAACCCGAGCTCTCCGACTTCCTATAGGTGCTTCTTGCTTCCTATAGGTGGAGAAAAGAGCTATAAGAGAGTATAGCTGAAAATAATAATGGTAAAGACAAGAACAATAATAGCAATTATGGCTAATTTATTTTCAGATGAGGAGAGAGTAAGTAACTCAGTTAAGATTGCACAGCACAGCAAGTAAATTGAGAAGGCAAGATTTCAACCTTGGAATGTGGGCGACCTTGTGAATGAAGCCTTTTCCCTGGACACTGGGGAATACAGCTGGGTTGGGTATTCTGTACAGGGTTGTGTTCCATACTGGCTGCTGTGAATGCCCATGCTCTTTTCTTACCCAGGGCAAGTGGCAACTCTCAGTCAGCTCTAGCACAGATAGGTGTAGAGTAGGGACTCAGCTGTAAAACTGAATAAGGGAGAAATGGGTCCTGACACCGTTGACCCTTTGAATGTTGCTATGCTTGGAGACTCTTCCAACTTCCCAGGAGTCCTGGATGTGGACTCTACTTGTTTTCATGCCCAGCTGTGTTCTCTGGAGGCTCTGTTCCTGGCTTGAATTACTTAGAGCTGGAAAATGACAAGTCAGGTCATGGATAAGAATAGAAACCCACAGACCAAGCACATGCTTCCAGGTTGGGTTCTGGCGAGTGTCACATACACAGAGCTGTTATATTGGCCACTGCTTCTCCACAGGCAGGATATGGGTAGGGAAAATGAGTTCATCTTCCTAGTGAAACTTCATGGTGTGTTTCTAGTTAAGCACACACCTCCCCATCTTAAGGCATTAAGTACTAAGATCAATCAGGTAATTGTGGCTTCATATTAGAGTAGCACAAAGATAAGAATACTCTAAAGGTTAGCTTTATTTAACACTTGGCCAGACATAGGCCAAGGGGGTAGATAATGGTGGCTCCAAAAAGAATTTTCCACTTTGTCAGAATTTGGTAAGAGCCTAATTTATGCCCCTCAACCTTCCCTTGATGGTGTACTGATCTCTTCTTATTTCTACATTTGTCACCATAACACCAATGACACTAATAATACTGCTCCAAACCATATTCCTTCCATAAGTATTCATCTGATCTGTTAGTCTGAGTGTGTGTGTGTGTGTGTGTGTGTGTGTGTGTGTGTGATGTCAAGTCAAGGATTAGTATTAATGAATGTGAATGCTGCCGCTGGGTGTGGTAGTAAACTTAGGAATATTTTCTGCTATTCTCATGGGTTTCTTTGGTATCAGAGTCTGATGGTTTAGAATTAGCTCCTTGTTTCACCTCTGCAGTAGCTTTTTTTTTCTTCCTGGTACAAAGAATTAACTATGGACAGCAAACTTTAGAGAAAACCATAGGAAAAAAAATGTCTTCTTTGGAGCCCAAGTTTTGGTCCATTTGCAGTTGTTCCCAGGCACTTGCAACCTCAGATACCACCTGATTACAGGGTGGCATGGATAGAGGGATGGGTGTCCTGAAGATTGAATACAGGAAGAGACAGGTCCGCAGATGTGGAGCCTCAATTTGTGGCCAGGGCTCTCTGACCCTGATATTGTCCTCTCCCCACAGCGGGAATGCATATCTGTCCACGTGGGTCAAGCTGGAGTTCAGATTGGCAATGCTTGTTGGGAGCTCTTCTGCCTGGAGCATGGCATCCAGGCAGATGGCACCTTTGGTGCTCAGGCCAGCAAGATCAACGACGATGACTCCTTCACCACATTTTTCAGTGAGACTGGCAATGGGAAACACGTGCCCCGGGCTGTCATGGTGGACCTGGAACCTACTGTAGTAGGTGAGTATGGGTTAAGATTCCCTCCACAGAAAACAATACAAAACCTCAGAGGCTTTGGCTTAATGAAAGATAAGGAAGCTAAAAAGTGGGGGTGGCTCAACTAGAATCCACCAGCCCTTGTGACTTCTGTCAATTCTTTAGGGAATCTTGCAATAGGGATTGAGGATCCCTGTTAATCTTTACAATGTAAAGTGCCCCTTAAGCCTGCTGAGACAGTCTGAAATGAACAAGACTGTCACTAAATGCTAATAATTTAAAAAACCTAAATAATTTTGGAAATTATAATAAGCCCCTAATTAGTCAATTTCCCACAGTGTAGGTTTCTGATTTTATAATAATTGCAGTCTATTCTCACAGGTCTGGTCTAACCTTGAAGTACCTTACATATAAAATGATAAAACAGCAAGCATATTCACAGCCAGGTGTTGCAGTTGTTTTAGAATAAATCTCATTCAGTTAGTTACACAGCAGAATTTCCTAAGCTTTAAGGCTGGTTCATCAAGCAAGGGGTAGACAGGTTGCACAGAGATATCTGGACAAATGCTTATAACACCTGAACAGTGGTTTCTAGAGGCAACGAATGACAGGTACTCTACCCTTTGGATGTTTTGTACAAATGCAAAATATGGGGGTCACCTTCCCAGGTGACTGCACACTTGAATGATTTCTCTGAAGGGGGAGTAGAGGAATCCCAAAGAGATGATGAGGTGAGGCGGATGAATCTTCATCTGCCTTGTGCCTAACCTGTGTGAATCCTTGGAGGTAAGCAGAGCCCCCTTGAAGGCCTCTTAAAGGCTTCTGCTCTTCCACGACCTGGAGTACAATTTTGCTTAAAAGCATTAAAAAATATGTCTTGGACTGGGTGTGTGGCTCAGTGGCAGGCAGAACGCATGAGGCACTGGGCTTAATCTCCAACACCAAAGCCAGAAGGGTGTCATATGATAGTCTAATGGGGAGGAAGGCTTCTCCTCTGGAAACCAGGTGGTAAGACCTAATGGTCCCCCTCTCTTGGTAGATGAGGTTCGGGCAGGAACCTACCGCCAGCTCTTCCATCCAGAGCAGCTGATCACAGGAAAGGAAGATGCAGCTAATAACTATGCCCGGGGTCACTACACAGTGGGCAAGGAGAGCATCGATTTAGTATTGGACCGCATACGGAAGCTGGTAAGCATCTGGGACAGAAGATTGGTGAGTTAGGCTAGAGTGAACAGGCTTGGATCTATATCTCTTGGATAAGGCTGGGTAGATGGAGCTATATATGACTTCTGGCTACAGGATAGAGCACTTAAGGTTTGGGAATTTTTTCCAGTGCTGGTGATTAAATTCAGGGCCTCATGGATGCTAAGCACACACTCTACCATGGAGCTATACCCTGGTTTTATATTTTGTAAAGGGCATTCCCAAGGATGATGCCTTTCCCCTACCTAGATATCATGCACTATCCTACAGGTTGATTCCTGAAGGTACCTATCAATACTGTATGGTGGTATCTGGGGAAGATTCCAACTATAAGGAAGGCTAAGGCCTTGCTTATTGGAATAATGGTTTACAAATCATTAAGTTAGAAGAGGAGAGGAAGAAATTGTTACACATTTGAGGACTTGCAAATATTATACATATCAAGAACATTCCTTCATTTTTTTTTTCTTAATAGTCATACAAAGGAGGTCTCTTCCCTGTACTTTAGAGGTAAAGAAATTGAGGGCCAGGGTGGTTAAATAATTTAGCTTGGTTTACACAGATAGAAAGTTGGCAGAGTTAGGATTTGAACCAGGTTGATTTGACTAGAAAGCTCTGAGTTGTGGGCAAAGTCACTTTGTTTAAGCTCCTATTTCCTAATTTGTATGATGGAAAATGTTGGATGTAGTGAAGTTTTTTTCTTTTTTAACCTGGGTGCTTAGGATGTTACATTTTTGTATATGTTTACTTTTTTTGTTTAGAGGATTCTCATAGAGGTCATCAGTCTCAAAGCCATTTGTAGTGTTACTAAGTTTTGAAGCACTGGATTAAATAATACATCATATTCAATGGAAAAATTCTATGACTCTGAATTCTCTTTGTTCTGATAGGCTAACATTGAATGCTTAATAAGCATCAGATTTTTACTCAAAACATTATGCTATCTCATTTAATTATCACAATAACCTTGTAAGATAAGGATTTTTTTTTACAGGAAATCATAGTCTTTTAAAAAATTATAATTATTAACACATTAATTGTAGAAAATAATAGGTTTCACTATGTATTTCCATACTTACCTCTATCATGCTTTGATCATATCTACCCTCCATTCTACTCTTACCCTCCCTTTTCTCACTCCTTCCCTCTCCCCTTTTCTCTTCTCTAATTGTCTCAAGATGAGGATATTTTTCTTGTCTCCACTTTAATCAAGAACAAACAAAAGTTTGGAGAGGTTCAATAACTTGTTCAAGTTTTTACAACTGGGAAGCACATGGATGGGTTGGTTGGTTTGACTTGGTCATTCCACAGTGTATGTAAAAACTGTAATATCACTTTGTACCCCATAAATATGCACAGCTATAAATTTTCAATATAGAATAAAATAAAAAAGGAAACCTCAGGTTCCCTAACTCCTTTTCTTAAGTTGGTACTCTGACTTCCCTTTCAAGGTTGGGTTGAGAGGTATAGGTAAACAGTTCCTACAGAATCATAGGGCCAGGGTGGTGGGCAATTTGGGGCTCTCAAAATGCAAAGTCACTGATCACTGTGGCTCTGAAATTTTCATTCCTGTTTTAACTAAGCTGCTGGGACGAAACTTTCATGTTCCTAAAGGCATGTGTAGCTTGCTATCCCATAATTCAGCTACTCCTCCCAAGATCAAAACAACTGCCTTTGTGTTTCCTTATTTCTTCAAGGCTTTCATGATTTCACTCATATAAAAATGTTGTCGGATGGGATGGGGCAGAGGGAAGGATTTGTTACCTGGGAGAATTCTCGGAACTTGTCTTCATGATTTCTTCTCATTTCCTGCTTTCCCCAGACAGATGCTTGCTCTGGCTTGCAGGGCTTCCTGATCTTCCACAGTTTTGGTGGAGGCACTGGCTCTGGCTTCACTTCTCTGCTGATGGAACGCCTCTCCCTTGATTATGGCAAGAAGTCCAAGCTAGAGTTTGCTATCTACCCAGCACCCCAGGTCTCCACTGCAGTTGTTGAGCCCTACAACTCCATCCTGACAACCCACACCACACTGGAACACTCAGATTGTGCTTTCATGGTAGATAATGAAGCCATCTATGACATCTGCCGCAGGAACCTAGACATCGAGCGCCCCACCTATACCAACCTCAACCGCCTCATCAGCCAGATTGTGTCCTCAATCACAGCCTCTCTCCGCTTTGATGGGGCCCTCAACGTGGACCTCACTGAGTTCCAGACCAACCTGGTGCCCTATCCCCGCATTCACTTCCCCCTAGTCACCTATGCTCCCATCATCTCTGCTGAGAAAGCCTACCATGAACAGCTCTCTGTTGCTGAGATAACCAGCTCCTGCTTTGAGCCCAACAGCCAGATGGTGAAGTGTGACCCAAGGCATGGAAAGTACATGGCCTGCTGCATGCTGTACCGGGGAGATGTGGTGCCCAAGGATGTGAATGTTGCTATTGCTGCCATCAAGACCAAGAGGACTATCCAGTTTGTCGACTGGTGTCCCACAGGCTTCAAGGTGAGAGCTGATAAATTACAAAGGGGCTACATAACCAGAAAAGCAGAAACAGAAGACAAAAAATGGTAGAATGAAATCTTGGGAGCCTCAGGTTTTATGTGTTGATATGGGGAGAGGAACTGAAACCACATGTAAAATTAATTTCATTCATCTTTGGTTGAGACACAAATGCTGTTGAAATTTTGTCTGCTTAAGTCATTTTAGAGCCAGGCATGGTGGTCTATGCCTGTAATCCCAATGATTTGGGTGGTGAAGCAAGAAGATCATACATTTGAGGCCAGCATGGACAATTTAATGAGACTTGTCTCAAAATAAAATTTTAAAAGGGATTGGGGACATAGTTCAGTGGTTAAGTGTCCTTGGGTTCAATCCCTTATAAAAAAAATTTAGAAAACATGAATTTGAGAATATTTTAAATTGGTTTATTATCTTTGATTTTGTTTTAAAGCTGAGGAGCAAGTAATGATTTTGGAATGGACCTGAATCACAATGCTTTTGGAGATCATGATTCAGTTCAATTTATGTTAAATTAGTTTTAATAGACATTTTCCACTCCCAGGTGTATTTTAATTTTAGAATTGACTAAGTTATTCTTGTTGTTAGAGAGGAATAATTTTTTCTTCTAACA
Source organism: Spermophilus citellus (assembly GCF_964194105.1). NCBI lineage: Eukaryota > Metazoa > Chordata > Mammalia > Rodentia > Sciuridae > Spermophilus > Spermophilus citellus. The sequence goes on along the minus strand of NC_138197.1, from coordinate 23,728,522 downwards.
AAAAATGTGTTCCCCCAGTTTATTTTGAGAAATTAAATACCTATTCTGTAAGACTTAATTAATTTGGAGAAATAGTGGGGCATATTTTGTTTATTACATGAGTCACTTATGTCATAAAGCCCTGACATTTTCCATTCTTGACAACCAAGATGTAACTGTTCTCTGTTAGAGCAAGGGAGTGTAGCATTCCTTCTCATTGTTCTACTCCTGGCTACATTTTTCATCTTCCTTCCCCAAGACTATGCCTGTTTTTATGTGGCTGTTCTGGTCATTCTTGCAAAAGTAGTCAAGGTCTTAAAAAATGGTATTCTTTTTCTTTTTCTTTTCAAATGGAAATAAACAATACAAGTTAGTAGGAGAATAAAGAGGGGATAGAAAAATATACAGAGATGTTGGGATGGTGGGGGAAATGAGGACAGAAGGAGATGTCCTCCCATTCTCTCTCATTTATTTTAAACAGATAGAACATCTGTTCTGAGTTCATGTCCAGAAAGATAAATAAGGTGACATTAGCACTGCCAGGGGAGTGAATGTTGCTAAACTTCATCCTCTGACATTCTTTCTGAGGGTATTTGTCCACACCTGACTCCCATCAAGGGCTGGTACTGTTCAGAAAAGGGAAGAGTTGGCTCCAGGCACAAGTCTTATGCTGGTCAGGACCAGATGTGGCAAAATATTTGATGTGGCAGGGTTTATATTCATTATCTTTCTCCTACTCATTTTTGGTCCTTTGTCTTATCTTAGTTTGCCCTCTATCACAAAGATGCCACTGCATTTAAGAAGAATGATAAAACATTGTGAATTCAATTGAGGGGCTACCAATATTTACTACTTCCAGTTGCCACTTCCACCCCCTACAATCAAGAAGATATATATTTTAAAGCAATGAATTTAATTGTCAATTTACACATGGTGGCCTGAGCAGGAGCACAGTAGGTTTGGATAGTTCTTGGTTCTCAGTGTCCCTCATATTTTGCCATTTGTCACCTTTTTCCAGTTTCTTACAATTCTTGGTGTTGGCTTTGGTTTGGAATATCTGTGTGGGAAGGAGAGAGATTTCTAAAATGATAGCCCACCATAAGATTGGGCTGGGGTTAGCTGGGAGGACCCTGACATGCCACCAGAACTTGGGAAGTTAGCTTACTCTCAGGCAAGACCTTTAATTATCTTTGGAGGTCTTACTTTTCTTCTGAGAATTCCTGTTTTCCAGACATAACAAGGCCTGGCTTATATTAATGTAATCCCCAAGGACCTTTGGATTTTTAAATTTATTGTTCTGGAATATCCCTATGACTTCTTACACATCTCTTCACCCTTGGCAGAGAAACTTACCCAAATTTATTTGCACACAACTAAGAAGAACTTCAGACATCATCTGGGAAGAATAACCTTCATGGGCTGGGGTTGTGGCTCAGTGGTAGAGCACTTGCCTGGCATGTTTGAGGCACTGGGTTCAATCCTCAACACCACATAAAAATAAATAAATAAAATAAAGGTATTGTGTCCATCTACAACTAACTAAATATATAAATATAAAAGTAAAAAAGAATAACTTCACAACAATTTCAATTCCAGTGATTGAAATTGAAGGTATTTCCTTCCCTTTTAGAGGCAAATCATATAGTCTACCTCCCATGAAATAATAACTTTATTCATTGCTTTCCTTTGTCTTTTTTGTTATTTTCCACTCACATTTCTTCCTGGTACCAGCCCTCTCTTTTTCTTTTCCAGACTTTAAATCCTCCAGCCCTTGCTTTGGAATTTGCTTGTACCAATACCATTTACTTTTCTCTCTAGTGCCCACTTCTTTCTACCTGCTCACTCTCCCAACTTCTGGGTTCCTTCCTCTCACATTCCACCCTGCAGTCTGCTCTCCACACACAGGACCCTGACTCACTAACATACCTTGTTACAAGACATGCCCTATGAGTTATCTTTTGGCTGACTTGCATATTCTGCTGTTGCTCTTCCTCATTTGTTCCCCAGGTGGGCATCAATTACCAGCCACCCACCGTGGTGCCAGGAGGGGATCTGGCCAAAGTCCAGCGGGCTGTCTGCATGCTGAGCAACACCACAGCAATTGCGGAGGCATGGGCCCGCCTTGACCATAAGTTTGACCTAATGTACGCCAAACGGGCCTTTGTGCATTGGTATGTTGGAGAAGGAATGGAAGAAGGAGAATTTTCTGAGGCCAGGGAGGATCTGGCTGCCCTGGAGAAGGATTATGAAGAAGTGGGGACCGATTCATTTGAAGAAGAAAATGAAGGGGAGGAATTTTAAATATACATCTTCCTCTTGGCTGTGTCTTTTTATTTATGCTGCTCCACTATACACATTTAACTAGTCAAGAGTAACAGATCATTCTCCCAACCCCAGCCTGATTCCTGTCTTACACAGGAGGAGGGCACCTGACTCTAGTACCCATGGGTGATGTGACTGGCCAAAAATAGATGCTGAATTATTTCAGACCCTTGTTTGAGCCAAGAGTAGATTTGTCACTAAAGAAAACGAAGGTTATTGTTTCTGGGTGAAGGTGAGGCCAAGTTACACATGTGAAGAGGCCTAATCAGTTATTTTAATTCTAGATTAGGCTGGGTCCACCCCACTTAACACTGTCTGACCTGATCTCATTCATTCATAGGTACTTATGAAGGCAGGAAATATGGGTCTGTTTATTACTAACTCTCTCTTAGGACAGCTAAGACAAAGGTGCACAAGGGACCCCTTGGAATCCTGCTGGACAAAGACTGAAGAAAGGAAAGATCTCTCCTGAAAGATTCCAGGGAGAGAGTGAACAGAAATTCACATTAATGGATCTGTAGCATGGCCTTGGCATCATCTGGACTTATCACACATTAATTCATTCATTAAATATTTGAGTACAGTCTTCTCTCTTATCTTGGGGCCCATTCCAAGATACCTACTAGATACCTGAAACTATGGAGAGTACCAAACTGAATAGTTAGTATGCTTTTTCCTGTGCATACATACCTATAATAAGGTTTTAATTTATAAATTAGTCACAGTAAAAGATTAATACTAACTACTAATGCAACAGAACAATTTCACAATAAAAGATTAATACTAACTACTAATGCAACAAAATACTGTAATCAAAATTATATGGGGGCTGGAGATATAAGAGATGGAATGTGCACTTAGCATGTGTGGAACTCTGGGTTCATGCTGCAGCAAAATACACAGAGTTATGTGAATGTGATCTCTCTTTCAAAATATCTTAGTGTAATTGTACTTACCCTTTTCCATGGGAAACTTAAACTACAGAAAGCAAAACTATGGATAAAGGGGCTTATTGTACATTTTCTGTTTTAGACACTGTCCCAAGAGCTAGAGAGTTAGTGATAAGACACACATGCCTGTCTTCCTAAATACCTATAAATTAATGAGATTATATCAGATGGTATTAAATGATATTAAGTGAAAACAGTGATGAGAGAGTGTTGAAGGAGTGCCTCGGTGGATAAGGAGGTCAGAAAAGACCCAGATGACATAAGGAGTCAGAGGACACCTCCCTACCCCCACCCTTGGCCAGCAAGTTCCTCTGGTGTCTGATAGGTGTCTGGTAGAGAATTTGGGTCAGGAGCTGTCAGCCCCATCTCAGGAAGGGGCATATTTTCTCTTGAAGGTAAGAGTCCTATTCATGGATTTGGATAAGTCTCAAAGAACTTCTGAATGTGTGAGTATGACCCCCTAGGCCAGGGTTTAATGCAGGGGCAAATCACTTATATTCCTTATAGATTTATGTGAATTATGTTTAAATAAAAATGAATGATAAAGTCACAAAATTAATGCTAAAGGTATGTGCAATTGGGTGGGGCTGCAAGAAAGTTTGGGGGATTATATGTAAGGAATTTAGATGTATGTCCCTTGCCACCATATCTCTTCTTCCATTTTCCTCCTTTTGTTGAGTCCCTGTCCAGCCTCTAGGCCTACTCAGCCCTCAATCATTTTGAGATTCTTGCAGGGTGTGGAGGGGTGGTTAGATATTATGTATATATATTCCTGCCTTAAAACCTACCAAACACTTTTTGAGTGCCTATAGCACTGCTTAGCTTTTAGGCCCTGTTTAGAAGATAGAAATATCAATGCACTGAGTTTAAGAATGGGACATAAGGGTGCCTAGTAAGAAAGTGGGCAAGGAGGTGGGTGACTCTCTGCCATTCCCCAAATTGGCAGCTGTATCTGTCTTTCCCTATGGGATTGGCTTGAGGCTTCTTAAACAGCAAAGCAGGGTTGGCAGACACTAGATAAATGATAAAGAATTGTGCAACACCCTTGGTAGGCTGCTTGTTTAGCTCACTGAGCTAACCAATTAGATAATTCAAACTCTTAAAACCCAGTGCTAGCTCTCTTAGGGATGCCCTAAAGTCATATTTACCAAGATTTTAAAAAACATTTTTATATTTTATTCCTGGAATTCATAGTTAACACAATACTCCAGTGAAATCCTCTTTCACTTCCCACTTTAATTTATCAGATATATTTCTTGTTTATCTCTAGTTTGGGAGTATGGGCATTCATATATTTTTTATCACTCTAGTATTTGCATTCCTAAATCTCAACAATAGGGACAAACCTCCAGATTTGTTTTTGTTTTTGACAGAAATCAGCTTAGGTTCCAATGTTAATCTACTAAGGGGAAAGACAATACGTTTATTTTCTCTAAATTTGCTGGTTCTATCAGCAAATCTGAATTGATGCCAGTGGAATTACCTTTCCTACTATAATACATATCTACCAAAGGGATTGAAATGTTCTCCTTTTCTATTTTGTAAGCCCAAACTCTCCACATTGGTGTGTGTGTGTGGGGGGGATAGTGTCATAGCTAGCTTTAAAAGCTCTTTTGGCAAATTTTCGTTGGTTATTTTAAAAATGATGAGAGTGAGAGGGTGAGTGAGGATATTAATATGAACTAATTAAATTTTATAGTGTTTCAACTATTCTTCTTTTCTTATGCAACAGATTTTTCAAGGGTAAAGGTGAGACCTCACTTACCCATTTTTTTCATGAATATGCAGTACATATCCCTTATGGAAACTTATATACACGATGCTTGGAAATTAGGAACTAAAGTCTAAACTGTAAGACTGCTTTTTAGGCTTATGGTCAGAATATATTCTCTCTAAGCAGGTTCCATTATCTTTCAGTGGGGAGGGGGAATAAAAATACATAAAATAGTCTTACTTATAAATGTCAGTGCAAAAATAATTAGTAAAATATTAGTTAGTAGAATCCATACCACATTGAAAAATGACAGTCTGATCAAGAGAGATTTATTACAGGAATTCAACCATGGTTCAATATTAGAAATTCCACCTAAAAGTCATTATGCCAGTCAGGAAAACATTAGGGACATTGCAGTAAGATCAGGAATTATGGATGGTCTTGAATCTCAACTATCATTTAAATTGTACTTATAGTATTAGGTAGTGCAATTAAATAAGGAAAAGCCAGCAGAAGAAGAATAATTAAAAATGAAGATGAAAATCTCTGTCTTCTCTCTTTGTAGGTGATGTGACACACTATCTGGAAAATTCTATGGAATCAATGATAAGACTCAGACAAAATTTAGTGATTTTGTAAAGACAATAACCAGTTAGTAGAAGAGAATAGTAGAAGCTGGATGTAGAGGTCCATGCCTGTAATCCCAGCAACTCAGGAGGCTGAGGCAGGAGGATCACAAGTTCAAAGCTAGCCTCAGAAATTTAATGAGCCCCAAAGCATTAACAATAGGAAAAAAAGTTAAATACTTAGAAATAACAACTTAGGAAATATTAGAAGACCTTAGGAGAAAAACTCAGACACAAAAGTAGAGAAGTACATTTAAAGATATTTATTTTTAGATAGTATGACTCAATGAAGCATACATGTTATTCTGAGTTACTTAATACATTTAACACAACCCAATAAAAGTACCCATAGCTTTCTTTTTAGTATGGGGGTACCAGGGATTGAACTCAGGGGTACTCAACCACTGAGCCACATCCCCAGCCCTATTTTATATTTTATTTAGAGACAGGGTCTTACTGAGTTGCTTAGCATCTCGCTATTGCTGAGGTTGGCTTTGAACTCACAATCCTCCTGTCTAGCTTCCTGAGCCACTGGGATTATAGGCATGCACCACCATGCCCAGCAGCACCCACAACTTTTTTAAAAAAAAGAAAAATTCTTTTGTTGTGAAATAATTATAGATCCATAAGATGTTGCAAAAATAGCGAGATTGGGAGAATCCTTAACCCATTTCCTCCAGTGATTCCATTTTATGTAACATTGAAACCAAGAAAACAACAGTGATATAATGTGTGTGTATCTCTACAACATTTTATTACATGTGTAGATTTGTATAACCACTGCATCAATCAGGATAAGAAAGAAAGAAAAAAAATTACTCATACTAGACCACCTCTACCACTGAAGTTTATCAGCTTTTAAAAGAACTAATACCAATGCTCCTTAAACTATTTCATGAAACAGAAAGGGAAAGAACCCTTTCGAAACTCATTCTACCAAGCTGGCATTACCCTGATACCAAAACCAGTTAAGGACGCAGACAATAACAGTAAAAAGAAAAGTATAGACTGATATCCTTGATGACATACATGCAAAAATCCTCAATAAAGGGCTGGGAATATAGCTCAGTTGGTAGAGCATTTGCTTTATGTGCACAAGGCCCTGGCTTCAATCCCCAGCAACACACACACACACACACACACACACACACATCTACAATAAATATTTGCAAATCAAATTAGATAGCACGTTTAAGAGATAATACACCATGGTCAAGTTGGTTTCATTCCAGGAATAGAAGGATGGTTCCATATATTCAAATCAATAAACAAAATGGAGCACATATATAGAATCAAGGGTAAAAATCACGTAATTATCTCAATAGAAGCAGAAAAATACTTTGATGAAGTTCAACACAACATCCTTCATGACAAAAACCCTGAAAAAACTAAATATAGAAAAATCTTATGTCAATCTAATAAAGGCTGTATATGACAAACTCTACCCAATATCATACTGACTGGGGAAAAACTAAAAGTATTTCTTTGATATCAGGAATGGGGCAAGGGCATCCACTCTCATCACTCTTATAAAACATAGTACTTGAAATTTTAGCCAGTGCCATCAGGAAATAGAAAAGGATGCAAATAAAAAAGAAGAAAGTCACATTATCCCTGATTGAATAATACTTAGGAAACCCTAAAGACTTCACAAAAAACCTCCTTAGAGGGCTGGGGATGTGGCTCAAGCGGCAGCGCGCTCGCCTGGCATGTGTGCGGCCCGGGTTCGAGCCTCAGCACCACATACCAACAAAGATGTTGTGTCCGCCGAGAACTAAAAAATAAATATTAAAAATTCTCTCTCTCTCTCTCTCTCTCTCTCTCTCTCTCTCTCTCTCTCTCTCTCTCCCTCTCTTAAAAAAAAAAACCTCCTTAGAACTGATTAAAGTAGCAGGATACAAAATCAATACATGAAAACCAGTAGATTTTTCTATACACCAATAATAAACCCACAGAGAAAGAAATCCAAAAACAATCGCATTCATACATCCCTGCCCCCAAATATCTAGGAATAAATTTAACTCAAGAGGAGGAAGGCCTCCCAAAATGAAAATTACAAAACACTGAAGAAAGAAATTGAAGAAGACAGTAGGAAATAGAAAGATCACCCATTTTCGTGGATTGGGAGAATTAATATTGTTCAATGTCCAGATTCAATGTAATCCCCATCAATATACCAATGACATTCTTCACAGAAGTAGAAAAAACAATCCTAAGATTAATATGGAAGCACAAAAGATCACAACTAGCTAAGGTAATTCTGAGCAATTACTCAAAAAGAGTAGCAAGGGAAGCATCACAATACCTAATTTCAAAAGATACTACAGAGCCATAATAAATAATACAGAATGATACTGACATAAAAACAGACACATAGACCAATGGAATAGTATGGAAGACCCAGAAATAAACCCATGCATCTACAGTCATCTGATTTTCTACAAAGGTATTCAAAACATTCATTAGGGAAAAGACAGTCTCTTCAAAAAATGGTGCTGGAAAAACTGGAAATCCACATGTAGAAGATTGAAAGTAGATCACTATCTCTCATCCTGTACAATAATCAAGTAAAAATACATGAAACTTTGAAATGGCTAGAGAGAAATATAGGGGAAACACTTTAAAGTGAAGAGACAATCTACAGGATGAGAGAAAATCTATGCCAGCTATTCATCTGACAGAGGATTAACATCCACAATATATAAAGAACTCAAAAGAACTAGCAATCCAATCAATAAATGGCCAAATTATCTAAACAAATACTCCTCCAAGAAGTCCAAATGGCCAGTAAAAATATGAAAACTGCTTAACGTCTTTATTCAACAGGGAAATACAAATCAAAATTTCGCTGAGATGTCATCTTCACCCAGTCAGTATCAAACAAACAAACAAATAAATGAAATAATACTAGAGAGGATGTGGATAAAAATGAACACTCATACACTGTTGGTGTGAATGTCCATTAGTACATACACTTGAAAAACAATGGAGTTTCCTCAAAAAATTACAAATAGATCTACTACACAATCTAGCTATATCACTCCTGGGTATATACCTGAAGGAAAATAAGTAAATATACAAAAGAAATACCTGCATACCTATGTTTGTTATGGTATTAGTCACAATAGCCAAGACCCATCAACAGATGAATAAAACTAGATAGAAAAAAGTATTGTATATATGCACAATGGAGTTTTATTCAACCATAAAGAAGAATGAAATAATGTCATTTGCAGGAAAATGGATATTATTATGTTAAGTAAAATTAGCCAGAAACAGAAAGATAAATATTGTATGTTTTCTCTCAAACGTGGAAATTAAAAAAAATATTACAGGAAAATAGAAGGGTCCTGGGGACTGGTGGGGAGTGAGAGGGAGAGTAAGACAGAGTAGTAGGGAGGGTGAATACAATCAAAGCATGATATAGTCACGTATGGACATGTCACAGTGGAACCCATTAATTTGTACAATTAACATGGTTGAATTTTATAATAAAGAATAAATAAATTCATATGTACAAAAACGTTAATCATCACCAATTGTAAGACAAATTGAAATTAGGTGGCTCCTGAAGTGATGCACAGAGAAAGACATAACATCATATAGAGAGTGTTATTGTTAGAAATGTGTAACCTGAATCAAATCATGAGGAAAAAAGCCAAACCCAAATTAGGGGTCATTTTAGGAAATGCCATGGCTACATTCTTTACAAATGTCAATGTCATGTGAAAAAAAATAAGATCAAGGATTTGTTCCAGATGGAAGGAGACAAAAGCAACATTAAAATGAAATGAAGGGTTGGGGTTGTGGCTCAGTGGCAGAGTGCTTGCCTAGCATGTGTGAGGCACTGGTTTCAATTTTTAGGACCACATCAAAAAAATAAATAAATAAAATAAAGGTATTGTGTCTATATACAACTAAAAAAATGAAATGAATAACCACAATGATATCATATATCATCTTCCAGAATGACTAAAATAAATAATAATGATACCACCAAACGCTGGGAAGGAAGTGGGCAACTGGGTCACATATACATTGCTGGGGAATGAAAAGTGGTATAGTCATCCTGGAAAATAATTTGGCACTTAAAAAATTAAATATACAACTATATAACCCCCAGCAACTGCAGGTAGTCATCTATCCCAGAATGAAAGAAAAAAATTTTCAGTAGAAAAATGACAAAAATTTTAAGAGTGGTTTTATTGATAATGGACAAAACTCAGAAATAATTCAAACCTTCTTCAACAGAAGAATGTTAACAAACAATGGTACATTCATCCTATGGAATACTACTCAATAATAAAAAGGAATAAACTGTTGATAAATCTTGATAAATTTCCAGAGGATTTATGTTAAGTGAAAAAAAGCTAATTCTCAAAGATTGCATACTGTGAGACTTCATTTAGATAATATGTTTGAAATGACAAAATTAAGAAATGGAGATCAGAAGAGTGGTTGTTGGGTGTTGGGGTTTAAGTGTGCAGAGTTTAGCTCCCTCAGCCTGACACTTTGCAAAGAGCTGTGGCTGTGATTTAGGTCAGCTGAGGCAGACCTCAGCTAGGAGGAGGAAAAGTTCTCTTCCCCATATCGCAATTCACAAGCTCTGCATGGTTTGGCCTAGAGGAAGAAGCTTCCTGCATACTAGACCTGGGAACAGTACATTCGGGGATTAGATAATGTCTACAAAGAACTTTGGGAGGGTACTTATCAAATGAACAGGAGCAATCTGAATTTAGCTCTGTGTACCTGCTGAGGCATGATTTTTGGGCAATGCGGGTAAAGTGTTACTGAAGAATTGCTTGCTTTGTTAGAAGAAGAATATAAAAGGAACTTACAAATAAACCTCAGCATGCAGTTGCAATTGCTGCCTTGGCTCTGCATCCCCTGTGTCCCGGTGATTTCGCGACCCTTACCCAGGGACCCGAACGCACTAGACGTTCACAGTTGGGGGTTAAAGAAAGAAGAAGGAAGGACATAGGTATGGCTGTAAAGGGCACCATGAAGGATTTTCTTCTTGAAAGGAATGTTTTATATTTTGACTGTGATAATGTCAATATCCTGGTTTTGATATGTACTTTGATTTTATATGATGTTATTATTGGGAAAACAAGGCAAAGAATTAATTTTTATAGCTACATAAAAATCTACAATGATCTCAAAATAAAAATAAAAAATCTAAATGAATGAGATTATGGACTGGATCTTGTATTGGAAAAAAGAAGTTGCTGTAAAGAATAGTACTGGGAAAATTTGCAAAATTTAAATATTAACTGAATATTTTTGAAAATTGTATTGTACCAGCATCAGATTTCCTGAATTTGATGATAATTGCATCAGGGTTAATGAATAAAACAAAACCCCAAACAAAAGAAACTTTGATTCTAAGAGATATACATTGATTTATTTAGGGTTGAAGAATCTTGATTTCTGTAATTTACTCTCAAGTACTCTTGCAAAAAAAGAAAAAAGTACTATACAGATGTGCAGGTATATGTGTGTGAAGAAGAGAGAAAAACAAAAACCAATTGTGTCAAAATGTTAATAATGAGTGAAAGGTTTATGAAGTCATCGTAATATTTTTCATAGTTTTCCCTATGTGCAAAGTTGACTTTTCAAAATAAAGAACTGTAAAATAATTTTAAAATGTCCTCCATTAAGGCAACAAAGTAACAGAAGAAAGAATTACTGGAGAAGGTGACAATGCTGTCATAGTCTGTTTTAGTTGGCCCCTGAAATCTATGCCAGGAAAGTGAAACTTAGAGTTTAGTTTGACTGCTTTAACTTAGCAGAATCCTCTATTTCTTTTAGGAATGTATTTACTGAAGTGAATACTGTGAAGGAGAATCAGTTTACATCCCTCAAAAAACAAACCTATTATTTATTCTTGGAAGCATGCAAAATATGGTAAAATATAAAAACAAACAAAACAAAACAAAAATGGGCTGGGTATGCGGCTCAGTGGTAGTGCACTTGCCTAGCACATGTGAGGCACTGGGTTTAATACTCAGCACCACATAATAAATAAAATAAATCTATTGTGTCCATCTATAATAAAAAATTAAAACAAAACAAACAAACAAAAAAAAACATCAACAAAAAAGCCTCCCAAAACTTGACAAAATGCAGAGAGGAAAATAGGAAAAAGAGGTTTATAGAGAGAATGAGCACATAAGTCACACGAAGCCATTTGTATTTGTAGAGAAATGAGTTTTATAGAAAAGTATCAAAACTTTATTAGTTACTGATTCTTTTTTATTAAAAAAACGTCAATTGCTCTTGCCCCATGCAACAAACCTGGCCATTTTCAATAGTATTCTTCCCCTCAGGCAAATAGTTTTTTTCTAAAGTAGCTTTTCACTGTGAAGGAGAACTAGATTATTCCATTATGTCAGCCAGTATCTTCTTTTCTGACCAAAACTTTAGGCAGAATTTTCAAGTTGAACTGGTTATGTATGGTCTTTAATCTCTGAATTCAAATTAAAAAAATAGGAAGTAAGAAATTTAGCTGATAATAATTTCAATGTCCCTGGAAATATCCCAAATAGGCAGAAATACAATGCAAACTCCAGTAAATGCATCTCAGGGTCCAAGCTTTCTTTTGAGACAAGTATTATATCAGTTTCCTGCCTGGTATTGAGAAATTTTTTTAACCAGTGCTTCCAAAAAATACAATCATGTGGTTTTCAGAAAACAATCAAAACAAGACACACACAAAACCCCCTAACACCCCATAATATTTTTCATATTAAACAACTTTTTTGGGGGGAGGGTACGGGTGATTGAACTAGGGGCACTTAATTACTGAGCCACACCCCAGCCCTTTATGTATTTGATTTAGAGACAGGGTCTTGCTGAGTTGCTTAGGGCCTCGCTAGGTTGCTGAGGCTGGCTTTGAACTCACAATGATCCTGTCTCAGCCTCCCGAGCTGCTGGGATCACAGGCATGTACCACCGTGCCTGGCAAAAATTTTTGAAATAGTATTAAGCTTACAGAAAAGATGCAAATATAGTACAAAGAACTTTTTTTTCTTAAATCACTTGAGGGTAAGTTTTTCATGTGATGTTTCATTCCCCGCTGTACCTTAGTGGGAAATTACTACTTCGTAATTCTCAGACCCCATTCAGTTTTCACTAGTTGTCCCAATATTGTCCTTTATAGCAAAAGGATCCAGTTCAGAATCTCCTGTTACTTATAATGATTTATTTGATCTGCCAGTCTAGAACAGTTCTTCAAACTTTTCTTTGATTTTTATTTCCTTGACACTTTTGAACCTAATGGGCTGGCTGTTTTGCAGAATATCTATCAATTTTGAACACTCAAGAGTTTCCTTATGAATGGGTTCAGGTTAGAATCTGTGACAGCAACATCACAGAAGAGATGCTGTGTTCCTTTAATTTCATCCTATTAGATGGCATACAATTGCAATTGTCCCATCACTGCTGCTGGCCACTGCTGGCCACTGCTGCTGGGAAGGTACTTCTTTCCCCGGTATAATTAGTATTTACATCAATTATAGCATTTGTAATTGTGATGTAATATTACATATGCAATATTATTAGTAATTCATAATATGCATTTTGTGGGAAGTATCAAACCATGAGACTATCCTATTCCTTAGCAAACTTTCAGTTTATTCAATCATTAACTTTGATATGGATTATGGTTTCCTATGTTATTTAATGGGTCACAATATTATCACCATCATTTTAATTTGATGCTCAAGTTATTTTAGAGTTGGCCAGTGGGAGTATCTTCAGGATGGTTTCTGTGCTTTTTGACACATCCCCAACATCCTTTGCACATTTCCTTACCTTCTGTCAGAAAAAGATGTCATAGGCTTATTTTGTGCTTTCTCTGTCCTAACCTTGGAAACAGCCATTTGTCTAAGCAACTCTGGTTCCTTTATTAGAGAATGGTAATTAGAAGTCAAATTCTGGGTGCTAGATGTACTTCTGGGGTGTCAGTAATCCTGGGCACTCTCAGTGGACCAACTTAAGTAATATATGCATGCATACACACTTTTAGCTCTTTATTTCCTTATCATTTGTGTATAAAATCATGGATCCAAACTGACAACTCAGTTCCAGGTTAATGCTAAAGTTTTCACTTTTACATTCTTTATTTGCAACATTCTTTTCTGACAATTTCAAATCTGGAGCTTGTTATACTTAATACATGTTTACTTATTAGATCACCCCCCTGCATATAACCAATCTCTCATCTCTACCAGTATCCTCCCTACACAGACTATACTTTTGATCTTGCCACCCACCACATAGAAACTACTCTCAAATTACCTGGGTTCTGATGCCCAGGCTGCACCTGCTGCACCTGTTCCATGTGTGGACGGACACCCATGGTTCTGACACCCATGCTGCTGGCTCCGAAGAGCTATACAACAATAGGGTATCGATTTTCATCTAATCTACAAGCCATCAATGTCAAAACACTCAATTTAATAAATTATAGCATACCAGAAAGGGGGAAAAACCCCGATATTATACATATACTGTAAGATGCTAAATGGTTGTGATTTGTTCCCTACTGCAGAGATTTTGAAATGTCAAAAAGCAGCGTGTATTCGTGGACTCAAGGACAAATGGCAGAGATGGAGAAATACGCTACACTGTCGCGTCGCTGGTAACGGTACTCCTCCTGGAATCTGTGGACCAGGTTGCTAAATTTCCCTATAGCCCGGATCCGCCCCCATCCGCACCCAGCAACTCGCTGAGTTTCACTTTCAGTTTAGTGGAAAACGAAAGCCTAGGGGCTGGGGCGGAGCTGGGCGGAGCGGGGAGGAGTGGCGGCTGCAAGGAAAGGGGGCGCTCAGCCAAGCGCGGGCCAGATGGCAGGCAGTGGCAGCGCGCAGCGCAGGTTGCCGCGGGGAGCTCTGCTTACCCTGCTGAGTTGGTGAGGAGCTCATCGAGACCGGACGGGAATTCAGCAGTGGAAGCTCGACGCTGCTAGGCACTTGAGGCAAGTTTGAGGCTAATATTGGAAGTTTTCTTTCTAGGAAAGATATCCAACGGAACTCTGCTTATAGTCTCCAAATAATCAAGAAATTTATTTGGGCTCTGCAAGTGATAATAATGCTTGTTTTCATTGAGTGAATATATGGGGTCAATAATCCCCCCCCCCAAACTAATATATTTATTTGAACTTTTACCATGTCTTTGTGTTTAATTAAAAAAAGAAATGACAAAAGCTTTGCAAAAAAATATGCAAGTAACGCAGACAAATGTGTAAAGTAGAAACCAGGTTCACTAATATTGAACATTTTAAACATTTTGTGTTTACTTTATCAGTCTTTAAAATTCTTTTCTAAGTTCAACTTAGTATATCATGGACATCTTTTCATGTCAAGACATATAGATATGTCAATGGCATACATTTTTTATAGGTACTGTATGGGAAGTACCTTATTTAAACAACGCATGGACATTTAGGTTGTTTCCAGTTTTTACTGGTTTAGATGAGCCAGCACTGAATATAATTTCATGTGCACATTCTTGCAAATATATGAATATATTTGTGAGAAATTCCTAGAAGTAGAATTGCTGGGTCAGTGGATATATATATATATATATATATATATATATATATATATATATATATATATATAGAATGATTAATTTTGTCAAACTGTACAAATCAGAGTCTTTTAGTCTTAATCACTCTCCTCCCATTTTCTTTTTTTTTTTAAAGAGAGAGACAGAGAGAATTTTTAATATTTATTTTTTAATTTTTGGCGGACACAACATCTTTGTTGGTATGTGGTGCTGAGGATCGAACCTGGGCCGAACGCATGCCAGGCAAGTGCGCTACCGCTTGAGCCACATCCCCAGCCCATCTCCTCCCATTTTCCTGGAGGAAAGCTAAATTTAGACCTTTAAACATAAAACTCCATTCCAAATATCCCTGAAAATCTGAATCCAAAGTGTTGGGAAATTAAAGCACAGGCTTTATTTTCATACTTAACAACCTAGTTATACTTTGAAATCTTTCCAAAAAACAAAGCAAATATTTTAAAATATTTCATGTGATGTTTTCTTTTGGGTGTTATACCGTGCAAAGCGAAGTGGAGAGTTTAATGTAGACATCCAGGTTATCCTATGAGTTCACAGGAACAAAATAGAGAAGAAAGAACACAGTTATACAGCTCCATCTTGATTTATGATGCATTTAGCAAAGAACAAAAAAAAAAAAAAAGAGGGGATTTCTTTTGTTTTTCCTTTTTAAATCATTGAAATTGTGCTGTGAATTTGACACTTTTATGCAGTGTTGGCTCACAAAGGGGAAAATGTTTAACATGAAGAGAACCAAAAAGAAGGTAAGTCCTAATCATTTCATGTGGGCTCATTCTTTGGGGGAGAATAGCTCCAATGTTCCCAATTACTTTGGATTTTGTCTGGAATGCTCTAGTTTGTGTCCAGCATATTGCCATTACCCATGAAATGAAAACAGGTGAACAAATCATTAAGAATGGGTTCTAAACTGGTTGGGGTGGCATCTGCCTATTGTCCCAGCTTTGGAGGCTAAGGCAGGAAAATTGCTTGCGTCTAGGAGTTTGGGACCAGCCTGGGCAGCAAATAGTGAGAACCTGTTTTTTTTTTTAAAAAAAAGTCGCAATATGTTGTCATTGGATTTGAAAGACAGGGAAGTTGCTTATATATTGTCGCCAACATATTAATTTTGTTCCTCTTATAGCATTTAAAGTTGGAGGCAGTTTTGTACAATTTCCCACAACCTCTCATTGGTTTAGTAGTGCATGAAGTTAGAGATCCAGGCAAAACCAGGTTCCTCCTACCATGTCTTTGGCGCTTTTGCTATATCTCTGTTCTCTGGCTACTATGGTGGTGGGTCTATACATACATAATATATATATTATATATGTATAATGTTAGAGTCTGTAAACAAGTCAAAATAACACCTGGCATTTTGCCAGGGGAATGTTAGAGTTCCTAAACAAGTCTGGATGGTGCCTGGCAAAATGCCAGAGGGAGTGGTTTGAGAAGTAACAAAATCGAGCCATTAGGTGTGGAGATTCCTTATTGGTTGATTGATGTATCTAGTTTATGCTAATTAAGATAAGCTGTGCAAAATGTATAAATACCTCTGTTGTCCTACAATAAATGGCTTCCACTCCTGCTGTATCAACGTACACAAGTTGTTCGTCACCCCCGGTTAGTTTGCTGCAGCCGGACTGCGGCAGTATATAATATATACAGTGTATATTCTATATAATAAGAGTTATTTCCATCACTCTTATTCAGGAAGGGTAGAGCTAAATTGGTTCAGTACTTTGGAGCTCCCCCCACTTTTTTTTTTGTAAGGGGTTAAGTTTGGAGATTCATCTTCCTTGAAATATATTCATTCTCTTTTCTCTGGTGGATGTTTATTGCACCTGCATAGTTTATGTGAACACCCTCTCTGCCAACTTTGCCTTTCCCCATTTTCCTCAGATCTTTAAGTTTCACTTTCTTCCCTTTTGTTGCCCTACCTACCCTGTGATCAATCTTAAAATGTTGCTGCAGTTTTGTGTTTCCCCTTTGGGACCTGACCTGTCTGCCTGTCCAAATGATATATTCCATTGCAGGACCTTTTCTAGTCAGTTTTATTAGATGTCTGTCAATGATGATCTCAAGTATTTATTTTTAGTTGATGAAATTGTCTGCTGTTCAGCACAATTCACAATTGCTAGACTGTGGAACCAACACAGATGCCCCTCAGTAGATGAATGGATAAAAAAAATGTGGCATCTATACACAATGGAGTACTATGCAGCAATAAAAAATGACAAAATCATAGAATTTGCAGGGAAATGGACGGCACTAGAGCAGATTATGCTCAGTGAAGCTAGCCAATCCCTAAAAAACAAATGCCAAATGTCTTCTTTGATATAATGAGAGCAAATATGAACAGAGCAGGGAGGAAGAGTAGGAAGAAAAGAGTAACATTAATCAGTGACATGAGATGGGAGGGAAAGGGAGAGATGAGGAAAATTGCATGGAAATGAAGGGAGACCCTCATTGCTATACAAAATTACATATAAGAGGTTGGGAGGGGAATGGGAAAATAAACAAGGAGAGAAATGAATTACAGTAGATGGGGTAGAGAGAGAAGAAGGGAGGGGAGGGGAGGGGGGATAGTAGGGGATAGGAAAGGTAGCAGAATACAACAATTACTAATAGGGCAGTAAGTAAAATTATGGATGTGTAACCGACGTGATTCTGCAATCTGCATTTGGGGTAAAATTGGGGGTTCATAACCCACTTCAATCTAATGTATGAAGTATGATATGTCAAGAGCTTTGTAAAGTTGTGAACAACCAATAAAAAAAAAAAAAAAGAAATTGTCTGCTGTCACCATTTCTTTTCAGCTTGACTCCGCTACAAGCTACTTGGCCTACAAGCTTCATAAGGGACAACTCTTTATAACTATCTTTTAAAATAGTTAGCAAGGTGTGGTGGTGCATGCCTGTACTCTTAAGTGATTCTCAAGGCTGAGACAATAGGATAACAAATTTGAGTCCAGCCTCTGATTCTTAGTAAAACCCGATCTTTTTTTCTTTTTTGGTACTGGGGATTTAACCTAGGGGTGCTTTACCACTGAACCACATCCCCAATCATTTTTTAAAAAATAATTTTTAGACAGGGTCTTGCTAAGTTGCTGAGGCTGGCCTTGAACTTTTGATCCTCCTGCCTCAGTGTCCCAAGTCATAGGGATTACAGGTATGCACCACCTCATCTGGTTCCTTTTCATTTTTTTTTTTGATTTTAAGATAAGGTCGTATAAACCAGGCATGGTGGCAAACTCCTGTAATCCCAGCAACTTGGGAGGCTGAGCCAGGAGGATCCTAAATTTGAGCAATTTAGCAAGGCCCTAAGCAACTTAGTAAGACCCTGTTTCAAAATTAAAAATAAAAAGAACTAAGGATGTGGTTCTCAGTGATTAAGAGTTCTTGGATTCAATCTCCAGTACAAATTATTAAAAAAAAAAAAAAAAAAAGAAGGAAAGAAAGAAAGGGAGGAAGGGTGGGAGGGGCTGGGGATTGGGGATGTAGCTTAGTGGTAGAGTTCTACTGGTTCAATTCCCAGTACTGCAAAAAAAAAAAAAAAAAATTGACATGTTCTTTGTACATACTTATGGAGTACAGTGTGGCATTTCAATACTTGTATGTAATGTGTAATGATCAGATCAGGGTAATTGGAATATCTACCACCTCAAACATTATTTCATTATACTGGTAACATTCAAGCTAGCTATTTTGAAATGTACAATCAATTTATTTCCGTCATAGTTACCCTACTGTGCTATTCCTTCTGTCTAACTGAATGCTTAACTATCTCCTCTCTATTCTCCTTCCTCCTATTCTCTTCCCGGCTTCTTGTAACCACTATTCTGCTTTGAACTTCTATGAGATCAACTTTTTTAGTTTTCACTTCAAGTGAGACATGCAGTATTTGTCTTTCTGTGCCTGACAATAAGTCACCTGACAGAATATTCTCTAGGTTCATCCATTTGTCACAAATAGTAGGAATTCATTTTATCATTGAATAATGTTTTGTTGTGTGTATGTACCATATTTTCTTTATCCATTCATTTGTTGATGGACACTTAGGCTGTAAATCTTTGCTGTTGTGAATAATGCTGCCATCAACAGTGGCATACAGATGTCTCTTCCATATTCTAATTTCCTTTGGAAATATGCACAATAGTAGAATGACTGGATCATCTAGTAGATCTATTTTTAGTTTTGATGATCCTCCTTCTTTAGTTTGGATCTTGAATGTTTCCCAGAGGCCCACCTTAAAGGCTTAAAAGGCTTGATCTTTAGGGTAGTGCTGTTAGGAAATGGTGGACCCTTTAAAGGTGGGGCCTATTAAGAACTCTTTTCTGGGGAGTGTGCCCTTGAAGGGGATTGTGGAACAGTTAAGTCTGATTTATTCTACTGTCTTTTTTCTATTCCCATCCTTCCTTCTTTTCCTTTCACTTCTGAACTTCTATTCCTCCCTCCCCCCATTATTGTGTGTTAGCATCCGCATATCAGAACATTTAGCCTTCGGTTTGGGGGGATTGGTTTATTTTACTTAGCACAGTAGTCTCCAGTTCTATCTGGCAAAAGTTATAAAGTACCCACTGCCACTTTCAATATGTGCCCTGGTAATGGGTAGTAATGACCAATCTATCCATTACAACTTATGATTTTCAGATTATATCTTTTATTATTTGTCCTTTAATGTGTGCTAGTCTTAATTTATTTGGTGCATTGCTTGGCATCTTTCAATTCATTTCTACCTGGATATTCCTCATATATCTCACTAGGAAGCAGTTTCTCCATCCCCAAACTTGGTTTGACTTCTGCTTTTCTGTGTTAGAAGACAGGACTTTGTGAAGTCCCTTCTGCCTTTTACTGAAAACTCCCATCTCAGCCAGTCAAAACTAAGGGTTGTTGGGGCAAAGGCAGGAAGGAATTTGTAACTGAGATTTGTCATCCACTGTGTCAGTTCTGCATTGCCTGTTGGCGCTGTGCTGTGTGCTCTGTATACGAGAAAGATGATTTGATTCCCTTAGGCCTGTGTCAGACCATGTGTTTTCCTTAGACTATTAGCCTTAACTCCACATTCTGATTAATTACTTAATAATAAATACTTACGAAACTCCTTCCACACTCAGCTAAAATATTATAAGCAATGGCTCTCCACTGTCTTGTTCTCCTGCATTCCCCTCAGAGTAATTGGCATGTGATTTTCATTATCTATTTAAAAAGTTTAATAAATAAATGAATAAAAAAATTAAAAAGTTTTATCGTACATGATTATATTGATGCATAAGCAATGTAATGTTCCATTGAGCTTGAGTTTAAATCTAAAGAATTCACATTATATATGTTATCTTCTGGGAATCGTTTTTTCGAGTTAACATTATGTTTCTTTTTTTTTTATTGGTTGTTCACAACATTACAAAGCTCTTGACATATCATACTTCATACATTAGATTGAAGTGGGTCATGAACCCCCAATTAACATTATGTTTCTAAGATTCAGTATCTTGTGACGTACATTATGGTTATTCATTGATGAATAAGTGAGTGATATCCTTGTATTCTGCTATACAAGCTGTGCTGCTATGAGTATTGGTATAGATGTCTCTGGGGACACATGTAAAAATTTCCCTTGCAGTCTGGGTGTGTTGTTCAGTGGCAGAGTATTGCTTATTATGTCAGGGCCCTTGGTTTGATCTCCACCAGTAGAATAAACTAAAACAAAACAAACAACCAAAACCCCAGAACACTTGGAATTTTGGGGTTGAGGTTGAGTGGATGTTTAACTTTAAAAGATAATGCCAATTTTTTTCCCAAAGTGATTATACCATTTTATGCCCCTATCCTTGTAGTAGATAAAAATTCTATTTATCCAGGTCCCCGGGATCAGAATTTTTTTCTGTGCATATTTTTAATTGACACATAAGATTATACATATTTATAGATTACAATATTACATTTCAGTACGTGTTTATAATGCATAATGATCAAATTCTATTAGAATTCCTAATTGTTACCAGTTGAATAGTGTAAATTGCTATCTCATTATGGTCTGGATTTGAGTTTGCATGTCTATTAGTTAAGCAGTTATTTTTTTATAAAATTAAAATTCTGGAACACTTTTATAATTCTTCCATGTCAAGTTTGGATTTGTTTATGCAAAGCTGCTTATAGTCCTTTGCACACACTCACATCCTCTTTCCCCAAACTCTTGATTTTTTTTCCAAACTCTGATCTTTTGTGTACAACCTACTGTGCTTCAAGATATCCCTTGTTTCAAACTGTTGCCTCTCATCTTTAATAAACTCAGTTCCAGACTCACCTCTTTCATGAAACTTGCCCTTGAAAATGTCAATAAACTTACATTCTATGTCATTTAGCCTCTGAGTCCTGACCAGCCTCTCACTCTCCATGGGCAATGACTATAAGCTAGTACATGCTGCCACATGTATTAAGAATCGTAAAGTCAGATATTAAAGAGAGATTAAAAAAAAGAATTTAGGCCTTGGGGTATTGAACTCAGGGCCTCTTAACCACTGAGTCAGATCCCCAGCCCTTTTTATTTTTTTATCTTGAGATAGGGTCTTGCTAAATTACTGAAGCTGGCCTTGAACTTTCTTCAGTCTTCCTGCTTCAGCATTCTGAGTTGCTGGGATTAACAGGTGTGTACCACCATGCCTGGTAGAACCTTGTACATTTTAACCTGGTATTTATTTCTAAGAATCCCTCCCAAAGGTAGCAAAAAAGTTCTAGATAAATAAAAAACGATTTAGTGCCTAATGGCCAGGTGGGCTATAGGGCTGCAGATTTATTTACATAGGGAAAGGAGAATCATTGAGGAAATCTTGTATATATGCCCTTGGGTGGAGAGCCAGGGGCCTAGAGAATACAATATGGTTGTACTCTCCAGCTTAGACCTGTGGTTAGGAGTAAGAATACTGGAGGAGAGAGAAGCTGAATACACACGTTAAAGCCCTTTCAGAAGGAATATGATTAAATCAAAAGGCACTAGACAGTGAGAAGAGCTGGGTGTGTTTCCCACTTTCACATCAAGCCCCCATGTGGGGATGTGAGGGTATGTTGACTGCTGTGTGGCAGTGACGTGGCTGCTACCTAGTGGAGATCTGAGGGAAGTGCGTAGTGTCTTGGTATCCATGGTTATGAATTTGTTGTAAAACACATGAGAGATCCCTCCTGGAATTGCATGCTGGGGAGAATTTACAGGTGTCAGGTCTGTGTTGTCAAGAGGAAGTCAAGAAGTAGAATAATTTAAGTACTGTAGTTTTTATGTCCTCATCCATAGCTATGATTTTGTCATGTACCTGGACCTTTGGTTTGCATGGAGAAGTGCTCAGTTGTATTCTGTCAAGAATCAATGCTTCTCTGGGCCTGGGGAATGTGTGTCTGTGAACCACCACATCCACAGGTGGAGAGACAGCTATTCCTCACATTAGCATACAATTAATTAATTATTTGAATAGCTCTGTGCATAAAGTTCACAGGAGCATAGACAACATCCAGGCCTTCCTAAGGACCCAGCACAAGCTTCCCAGAAGACAGAACATTTTGTTGGAACTTGGATGTCTGTAGGAGTATCCCAGTAAGTTAGAGGTGTGGATAGCAAGGAATTTGCTGTGAGAAGCCTTTAAGCTGTGGAAGTGACACTTGGGAATGGGAGTGAAGAGCAAAGAGACACTGGGCTTCTCATCTGGTCCCCTTGGTGAATGTTAGTTACATCATTTATCAAAAAGAGAATCTGGAGGTGGGGAGAAGAGTTCAGGGTTAGGGTATGACAGTCTACTCTGGAGAAGAACAAATGGAAACGAGGGTCAGGTGTATCTAGCTTAGTTGTTATTTACAGCCCTTGAGCTTTATTAGTCAATATCCCTAATCAGTGATCTCTTCTTAAGACTTGGAGCTTAGAAATCAGAACTTATTGAATTAATATGCTTTTCTCCTGTCTTATCCTTATTAGATTGTGTGTTTTCACAGAGGCTCTGCTGCACCTGGCCCATGTGAGCTCCTCCTGGAAGTTAAGTGGTGGAGTCCTGAACACCTGCCAGGCAGCCTTGGCCTGGGGATTTTGGAGTCATCATTAATGGACCAAGTGTTCGGGTTCCTGAGAGAAACTTGCCAGTTAATCCTGGCTGAGTCTCAGCAGTACCCGGGAGAATCCACCTCGAAGAAGGAAGAGAACAACAACATGAAGAGGGAGAGAGAACATTTCAAAGCCTGGGACAACCCTCATGGTCATTAGGACCTCTTATTTTTCTCTTTTTGACTTCATAGAAATGCTTCATTTACTTACTACACTCGGTTGCACTAGAGCTTTTTGGTTAATGGGTCCACATCA
Organism: Spermophilus citellus; assembly: GCF_964194105.1. Lineage (NCBI taxonomy): Eukaryota > Metazoa > Chordata > Mammalia > Rodentia > Sciuridae > Spermophilus > Spermophilus citellus. The sequence goes on along the minus strand of NC_138197.1, from coordinate 23,705,030 downwards.
CTTGTGTCTCAGTTTCTCTGTCTGTGGAATGGAGATAATAATAGTACTGAGCACAGAGGGTTGTTCCAGGGATTAAATGAGATAATCTGGGGAAACGGCTTTAAACCAATGCTTGCCACGGAGCATGCAGCATTAGTTTCTGTCTTCTCTGTTACCTTTTACAAGTCTGTGTAGAATCAAAATGCTCTTACTGATTTGGGAGCAGAAATCTGCGATTACATGTTTTGATATTTTTACTGCCCTGTCTCTTATACACCAATGCCCATTCCCCAGGAATTCTGAGATTTAGTGGTACTGCTTCCCTTTTAAATTGCTCACCTGTGGGGTCTGGTGAGTCTGTGGTGGGAAAAGAAAGGTTGGTTGCTAGTGGAACAGAGAATTGTTTTATCTTTGGGTTTTCTCATAGTTTGAAAGTTTCTTCTGGATTTTAGTCTCTTGGGGTAAATTTAGGGTAGGTGGATCTTCCCCAAAGTTCGACAGCCATTCTGACACAGCTGTAGAGACCAGTTTGGGAGGAACCCATGGCACCCCAGTTATGCTTTCAGAAATTTTTTTCCCTTTGCTCTTCCAGCAATTGTTTGTGCAGAACTGCTTGTATCATTCATTTGTCAATGCATGATACACTTTTTGGGTGACATCTCCTTTCTGGTGGACTATTGAAACTTGTCTTGTTATTTAATTTCTCAAAGGTTCAAGCATATCTCCTCTCAAATTTGTTTACAAGTTCCCTAGTGAATTCTTTGTACATCTGAGATATTTCACAGGGTTTCATGTCCTCAATAGATGCTAGAAAAACACTTGATTTTTGTTAAATCCTTTAACTGTGCTTTACTTTCAGTATTTTTTTTTCTTTTCCTTTTATAGGCCTGGTTGGTTTACACAACATCGGACAGACCTGTTGTCTTAACTCCCTAATTCAGGTATTCATAATGAATGTGGACTTCACCAAGATATTGAAAAGGTAAGACTATTATTCAGGTTAATTGATATGTATATTATTTTATGTTTTTTATTCAGTTACAGTGACTTGGACTTTAGAAGTCTTCTTTCAAAAGTTGTCAAAGAAAATATATTTTTTTCTGCTTTTCTGCATTAGAATTGCTTAAGAAGTTTTAAAAATACATAAATACCATATCCCACCTCCATTTACTTGATTTCAGTTGGTCTGGGTTGGGGCCCAGACATTGGTACTTTTTAAATGACTCCTTCTGTAGGTGATTTTTAAATGCGGCCAGGATTGGCAGTCATTGAATTAGACCAATGTCAGAGAAACTGTCAGTGGAGCCAAGTGTGTGCAGAGTTAGCATACTCATTCTTTTTGCCCTGTGCACTCTTCTTTTTTTTCTTCATTGACAGGAAAATTGAGAGATGCCTATAATTTAAGGAATCATTGCCTAAATACATGCCATCCCTTCATGTTGCACTTTCTACCCAGGACTTAACTTAGCATTTGCCTTTTCTATTTGAAGTGCTTCAGACTGGACATTTCACTGCTTGCCTCTTATGTGAACCCAGAATCTGGTGCATCTGCCCTTTATTCTAGCATGATTATTGGTTGGGGTGGAGTTGCTGAGGCAGCAGTTGTGTTGGTCCCCTTCTCAAGGGTATTCTGTTTAGCCAATTCACTAACATGGTGGTTCTTTACCTTGGTTACCCATTTAAATCATCTAGGTCCCACCCCCAGATTTCTGATTTAGTTTATATGGGGAGTGCACTGGACATGGAGATTTTTTAAAAGTTTCCTAAGTAATTCCAGTAGGTACCTCACATGGACGACTGTGGGTGAAAGGAGGTTCCTGGCTGTTCTTATTCGACAGGATAAAAGTGCCAAGGGAAGCAGGAGAACAGAGAAGAAGTGTTCCCTTCCAGCTTCTTTTGCTGCTGGAGAAGATGCAAGACAGTAGGCAGAAAGCAGTGCGACCCATGGAGTTTGCCTACTGCCTCCAGAAGTACAATGTGCCACGTAAGACAGTCCTTTCAGTTCTGGCTGCTGCCTACTGATCTAAAGAGGCTGGGAGCCTGGGAGGCTCCCAGAGAGTGAGGAAAAGGGCAGTGAACGAATCAGGGCTCCGTACTTGGTGCACATCTGTGGTTGTGGCAGTTTGTGAACCTGAGATAGGAGGATCCCAAGTTCCAGTTGGCCTGGCAACTTAGTGAAACCTTGTTTCAAAATAAAAAATTGGGGATATAGCTCAGTGGTACAACACCCCTGGGGTTCAATCCCTAGAAACACACACATACACACACACACACACACACACACATACATACCACACAATCATCAAGAAGGAAGTGAGGTGACCCTAAGCCCCTTATTTTTAAAATTTATTTTCTAGTTATAGGTAGACACGATATCTTTATTTTATTTTTTATGTGATGCTGAGGATCGAACCCAGTGCTTCACGCATGCTAGGTGAGCATTCTACCTCTGAGCCCCAACCCCAGCCCCAACCCCTTATTTTTAAGGTATTGGTGAATATCTGAAAATTTTAAAAACTTTTGTTTATTTTAATATATATTTTTTTGTGATTATTACCAGTTTACTATTTTTTCCAATGGTTTTCTTTTTACATTGGCATAACCATACGTTTATGGGATATATTGTGGTAATCTGATACATTTTTTATACGTGTGTAACAGTCAAATCAAGGTCATTAGCATTTCCCTTTCCTTAAGCACTTTCCATTTCTTTGTGTTTCGAAGCTTTGAACTCCTCTCTCCTAATTGCTTATAAAGTACATAATAAATAGTTGTCAGTAGTCACTCTACTGTGCTCTAGAACATTAGAACTTACTGCTACTATCTAACTCTAATTTGGTACCTGCTATTCAACATCTTCCCATCCACCCTTCTCTCTACCCTTCCTAATTTCTAATGGCTACCCTGTGACTTTCTCCTTCTTTGAAATCAACTGTTTGGTTTCCACATATAAATGAGGATGTGTGGAATGTGTCTTTATGTGTTTGATTTATTTCACTTAACATAATGTCCTCCAATTCCATCCATATTTTTGCAAATGACAAAATTTCATTCTTTTTAATGGCTGATTGATATTCCACTGTGGATAGATTCCCACATTTTTTCACTCATTCATCGATCCATTGGTGAACATTTAGTTTGTTATTATTTCTTGGATATTGTGAAGAGTGCTGCAATAAATGTGAGAGTCAGATGTCTCTTTACCCAACTGTGTGTATTTATGCCAGTACCATGCTCTTTTGGTTATTGCTTTATAGTATGTTTTGAAGTCAGGTGTTGTAATGTTTCCCTTTTTGTTCTTTTGGCTCAGGTTTGCTTCAGCTCTTCAAGGTCTTTTGTGGTCCCCTATAGATTTTTTTTTCTAGTTCTGTGAAGAATGTCATTGGTATTTTGATATGAATTTCATGGAATCTGTAGATACTTTGTGTCCTCTTCAATTTCTTTCATCAGTGGTTCATAATATTCATTATAGTGTTAAGTCCATTTGCTCTATACTATAATTTAACTCTGTTGTTTCTTTGTTGGTTTTGTGTCTGGATGATTTGTTCACTGATGAAAGTGGAGTATTGAAGTTCCTAAGTATTATTTTATTAGAGTACATCTCTCCTTTCAGTCTAAGAATGTTTGTTTTATACACTGTGTGCTACTGTGCTGGGTGAATATATATTTATAGTTGTTATAGCTTCTTGTTATCTCTTTATCATTCTGTAGTTATTTTCTTGTCTTTTTTATAATGTTTTCCTTATTGTCTATTTTTTTTTCTGATGTAAGCTAGCTACTTCTGCTTGGTTTTAGTTTCTGTTTGTATGTTATATATTTTCCTGTCCCTTAATTTTTAATCTGTGTGTATCTTTACTTGTTAAGTGATTTTCTCGTAAAGGTATATTTTTAAGCCTTACTTTTTAAAATTCATTCATCCAGTCCGTGTCTTAATTAAGAGATTTAACCCATTTACATTCAAGGATATTATTGATAAGTTGAGACCTATTTCTGTGACTTTGTTAATTTTTTTAGTTGTTTTGTGTATTTCTTGCTCCTTTCTTCTTTTCTTGTCCATTCTTATTGATGGGTGGTTTTTCTATATTGGTAGGGTGTGATTCTCTTCTCTTTTTCTTTTTGTTCCTGCTTGACCATTGAGTTTTGTACTTTTGTGCAGTTTTGTGATGGTGGTCATCATTCTTTCTCTTCTGCCGGACTCCCTTAAGCGTTTCTTGTCAGCCTGGTGATGAATTCCCTTAGTTTTTGTCCTGGAGACTCTTTATTTCTTCTTCATTTCTGAAGGATATATCTGCTGGGGATAGTATGTAGACTGGCAATTTTTTTGTTAGTTCAAAATTTCTTTCCTGCTCAATGGAGGATCTTTTAGATCAGATCTATTGGGACTCTTTTAAGCTTCCTGGACCTGAATATCTGTATCTGTCCCCAAGATTTAGAATGTTTTCATTGATGATTTCACTGAATAGATTTATTATGCCTTTTTCCTTCTCATCTTTTCTTTTGAGGGGTTACTAGGGATTGAACCCAGGGTGCTTAACCACTGAGTCACATCCCCAGCCCTTTTAAAAAATATTTTTTAGTTTTAGATGGACATAATATCTTTATTTTTATTTTTATGTGGTGCTGAGGATCAAACCCAGTGCTTCATGCATGCTAGGCTAGCCCTTTGTGTTTGTTTATTTTGAGAAAGGGTTTCACTAAGTAGCTTAGGGTCTCACTAAGTTGCTGATGTTAGCCTCGAACTTGTGATCCTCCTGCCTCAGCCTCCCAAGTCACTGGGATTACAGGTGTGCTCCACCATGCCTGGCTCCTTCTCATCTCTCAATTAAAAAAATTTTTTTTGTAGTTATAGATGGACAGCATGACTTTATTTATTTGCTTTTTTTTTTTGTACGTGGTACTGAGGATTGAACCCAGTGCCTCAAATGTGCCAGGTAAGCACTCTGACACTGAGCCATAGCCCAAGCCCTCCTTCTCATCTCTTGTAGCACCCACTGTATGAATATTTGCTTATTTAATTGTGTCATGTGGACCTTAATGGCTTTTGTAGTTCTTTAAAATTAGCTCTTTTTCATTTCATTTCTTTTCTTCCCCCCAAAGACCTGTGTTCAAGCTTGGACATTGTTTCTTCTGCCTGAATAGTTCTTCTGTTAAGGATCTCAAATATATATTGTTCAGTTTTTAGCACCACAATTTCTGAATGGTTCTTTTTTATTTTATCTTTGCTAAATTTCTTATTTATGTCATGAATTCTCTTTGTATTTTTCATTGACTTGTCTGTCTGTATTCTCTTGAATCTCAATAAGTTTCCTTAAAAGTCATTCTTTTGAATTCTTTGTCAGGTAATTTGATGACTTTCTTTTCTTCAGGGTTTGTTGCTAGAGAGTTATTAGGTTCCTTTGTAGATATTATATTACCTTGTTTTTTCACGCTTTTCTTTTTCATATGTTGGAATTTATGCATCTAGTGGGTCAGTTTTCTCTATTAAAAAAAGTGAGTATTTGTGTTTCAGATTTAGAGGGAAAACTCAACTTCTCCCCTTAAGTATAATATCTTTGAGTTGTTGATAGACTTCTGTTTTATTTATTAATTTATTTATATGTGGTGCTGAGAATGGAACCCAGTGCCTCACACATGCTAGCAAGCGCTCTACCACTGGACTACAACCCCAGCCCTGAGTTTGCTTTCTCTTTTTTTGCCAGAATTTTCATTGCTTTTACAGTGGAACAGATTTATGGAGGCCCTCACTTTATCATTTCAGATGTATTTTTTCCTTCTTTTAGCCTTTCATGGATACAGGAAGGAAAGAATTTTTAGGGAATTTTTCTTTGAATTATGATTATTTGGATACCTGTTCTCCATTAGAATAGAGGTTTCTTGGTGACAGAAATTTTCTTTGGTATGTTTTTTTCATGGCAATTTTTATGGCATCTGTCTTGTCCTAGCCGATGTTAAGTATGTTGTGGGACAGGCAAATGACTATTTCTTAGATGAATGGGAATTCTTGGTTCTGGGATGGCCAGATGATGGCAAATTGTCTTTAAATGGTAACATGATCCAATTTCCTTTACATCCAGTGTCAGCTCTGTGGTAGGACATAATTCTTCTGTACACTATTCCCTGGAAAGCACCAATTTAACCCTACTAATAGATTGTTTCTCTTTTGAGTTTGGAATTCACTGCATTGGAATCAATCTATTCAACTTATATGTAATGTTCACTGATTGAGTGCTAGATACTATAGTGCCAGGTTTCTATGCATAAGGAAATAAGGCTGAAAGAGTCTTTGCCTCCATGAAACTCACAGTTTAGAGTCAAGACAGACCCAAACCCAAACCAAAACCAATACAAACTAAAAAATGTTAAGTACAAGTTGTGATAAGTATTATGAAGGAAAGAAAATGTTGTTTGGGTGTAAGATTTTTGCTAATTTACAATAACTACCTTTTCTTGCAATATCTTTGCATTTTTGCACTTTCTGTCCTTTTCAAAAATAGCCCTCAGTGTGTTTTTCATCGTCTTTAACTTTCTAGTTTTCTTTCTAACAATACTATTAAATTTGGTTATATCTGCCTTACTTTTACTTATAAAACAGATATAGACTTCACTGCTTAATTCCTGCTTCCTCTTATCTATCATCATCTGACTGTAAGATGGTCCTTTCCCTCCTTGTCCTCCAAGGAACGTATGGGAAAACCTAGGTCAGATACAGGAATTGGGGATAGTGCTCAGTTTTTAGGGCACTGAATAAGAAAACACACCAAGGGACAGAGAAATGAAAGACTTTAGGAGTACAGTGAGAGCATTGGCTTTGGGTAGACACAGGAGTGAATTACTGGATCTATCTAGGTGGGTCCCCTGGTGACAGTAGAGATGGACAGTGAAATTTGGGTCATGTAATGGTTGGACTATGGCTTAAGTTTTTAGAGGATCTGTCAAAAATCAATATATAAATTACTTCTCATTTTTTGAGCACCTAGAATGTAGTGCAAACTTAGCTGTTTTGGGAGTGGGAGAAGGCTAGGAAAAGATGAAGTGGTGAATGTTCATGGGCATCTTGTTAGCTAGGGCACAAGGGCATGAGTAGTCTCCAGGGATCTCGCTAATTGTGATGTTACTTCTTTTTGGCCAGTGTTTGTCCAGCATGATGCTGCTCAGCTTTACCTCACAGTCTGGAACCTAATTAAGGACCAAATCACTGATATGGACTTGGTAAGATCCTGGAACAAGAGAACTCAGAGGTTTAGGATGCTACTCATATAACTCATTCAAAAATGTTTATGTAAGATGGAACAAAAGAATTAATTCATATACAATGCTTATTACAGTTCCATAATATAATTACTCTTTTGCACCTTTATATGTAAGACAATGAACTTTAGTGGCTACCATTTCTGGAGCTTTTGTCTTCTTGATCCAACTTCTGGTAATAGGCCTGAGATGGTTTAGGGCTTTTTCCCTGACTTACCTCTTTCCTCCTTCCTCTTGCAGGTAGATAGGTTGCAGGCCTTGTACATGATCCGGATGAAGGAGTCCTTGATTTGTCTAGACTGTGCCAAGGAGAGTAGCAGAAACAGTAGCATGCTCACTCTCCCTCTTTGTCTTTTTGATATGGACTCAAAGCCCCTGCAAACACTGGTGAGAAACTTTTCTTGGTGGATTTGAACAAACCAATGTTGCCAATCCCTCGTTGCTTCTTTTATCCACCTTTGGCTTTGTATTTCATTTCTGTGGCTTTGTTCAAGTTCTCCTTTGGCAAAATCAATCAATTAATTAATTAAAATTAATTAATAAAAACTTCTCTTCTACTTTCACTTTACTCAAAATGTTTCCTTAAATGTGCTCCTCCCATTTTATTTCTCCAAATAGTGGAATCTTTATTCTTTTTGAGATTCTACTTAATGTACTGCACTGGGCCAGACATTTAGGGGAGCTTGGAGAAAACTGGACATAAACCTTGCATCCCTACCATAGGGGTATAGGGGATTGTTCTCTAGATGGTAAATACCAACACTGCATTTTTCTTGTTCTGGATGAGACAGCAGGATGCCCTACACTGTTTCTTCCAGCCCAGGGTGTTGTCCAGCGAGTGCTTCTGTGAGAACTGTGGGAAGAGGACACATAGCAAACAGGTACTTATTAATTCAGCTACTTCACTAGTCTGGGTTTGCCCCTAGTGGACTTCCTGATATCATCTTTCCAGACCCCTAAGGGTACCTCAAGCTGGTTGAGGAGGGAATTTGGATTAGGCTAGTATCTGGTGTTTTAGGGCTTCTGATTTTCATAGCTGTGGATGTGGCTTCTCTCTCACTGAGAGAAACAGAGCCTTTTAAAGAATAGAGAAGATTCGAAAGAAGTGTTTAGGTTTTCCCCTATGAGATAGACTAGCTTTCTAGAGCAGACTCCATGGTTACTCTAGTTTCAGGAGCCTCTGCAGAACCCTGGGGCTGCTGGTGCCTTCTGTGGAAGATGTGCAATGGTGTGGTCGTCAAGTGTCACATGACTCTTGCAGGAACCCAACAGATTCAGGGAAATGGAGCCCTTAACTCTATGTTAGATCATGCTGAATTCCTCTTTTGGAGAAGAACATTCTACTAGCTCTGATATTTTTCTGTCTTTCCATTTCAAGTGCTTTAGGACTTCACTCCAAAGTGATTTTGCTTTTTCAGGACTTGAAGCTGACCAATTTGCCCCAGACCTTGACCATCCACCTCATGCGATTCTCCATCAAGAATTCACGGACAGAAAAGATCTGCCACTCACTGTATTTCCCCCAGAGCTTAGATTTCAATCAGGTTCTTTCAAATGAGCAAGTCCTCGGTGATGCCAAGGAACAGGTGAGATGTTCTTTCCCATTATATATCAATCTTATCAGGCACCACAGCCTTAAGATTCTGCCTTCCTGGACCCCTCAGCTGCTAGAAGTCGCCTGCTCAGAAGTTCTATAGTCCACATCAGTGATGCAGTCTGTGTGGTAGAGTGATGTCAGGTTCCAGACTGTGATGGTGGAGTCAAGCAGCATCATGCTGGGCAAACACTGGCAAGGTGAATGGGAGCAGCTCAGTTAGTAAGGTCTGCTTCCTCTGTGTCATTCTTTTATCTGAGAAATCTTTTTTTTTAAAGAGAGAGAAGAGAGAGAGAGAGAGAGAGAGAGAAAGAGAGAGATTTTAAAAAATATTTTATTTTTCAGTTTTCGGTGGACACACATCTTTATTTTATCTGGTGCTGAGGATTGAACCCAGTGCTCCGTGCATGCCAGGCGAGCGCGTTACCGCTTGAGCCACATCCCCATCCCCTATCTGAGAAATCTTGTCCTCTGCTGCCATGTTGGGATGTTCAAAGGGAGGAAAACCCAATCATAGCTTGGTGTGATTCATGGAAGCATTCATAGATTCAAGACACACTTTTTTTTGATTTAATTCATTCATCTTTTATTCTTTTGGTAAACATCAGATAATATGAGCAAAACTACATTGCTCACAATAGTTACACACATACTTTTTTTTTGCTTTATACAAGCTGTAAACATATTTAAGTGGATAAAATTCTTGGCTAAAGACATATTCCAGAAATGACATATAATTTTCCAAATTAGGACAAAAGAAAGCTTATGTAATTTCCATTAGACCATCATCATACAGCAAACCAAATTAATATATGCTGCTTTTTTCCCCCCTCTGTAGTGCTAAGGATTGAACCCAGAGCCCTGCACATGCTGAGCAAGCCCTCCACCACTGAGCCATATCCCAGTATCATATGCTGTTTTTAAACTAATATCTGCCATTTGGGGGTGGGGGTGGGGAAGAGCTTTTTTTTTCAGTTATACAAATATTTATCTGTAGTTTTATAAAAAACAGCTAACCATACAAATCTTGTTCATAACTGTACTGACCCTTTAAATTTTTTTTAAAAATTAAAAAGGTTAGCAGAAAATAAGATAAACTGGGGATGCAGCTCAATAGTAGAACACTTGCTTTAGCAACTCTAGGCCCTAGTACCTTAAAAAGAAAGAAAGAAAGAAAGAAAGAAAGAAAACCATATAATTAAGAATATTTTAACTCTTCTTGTTTAAAAAAGAAAAACACCAATGAGTTATTTTTAGAATACTTTTGATGATGGTGGAATTTATAATAACTAGGTTTCATAAAATTTTATTATTTCTTAATGCTGATATTTTAAAGTAACAGATTTACTTCAAAATACACCAAAAGCATTTAATATTCTTGGTTTCCTTCTTTTATAAATTTCAGATGCCCCAAAAAATTCAGATTAAAGGTAACAAAACAGGTAGCCTTCAGAATATATTGCTTGGAGGCAAAATGTACTTACTTGCTCTAGTTGACCACAGTCCTGACCAGCTTCCTACAGTGTTAACTGCTGGCCAGGTGTGACTGAAGCCTTTTTTTGTTTGATATTGGAGATTGAACCCAGGGGCACTTAACCACTGAGCCACATCCCCAGTTCTCTTTTTATTTTTTTTTAATTTTGAGACAGGGTCTCACTAAGTTGCTGTGGCTGGCCTTGAACATGCAATCCCCCTGCCTCTGCCTCCCAAGCTGCTGGGATTACAGGCATGTGCCACCAAGCCCAGTCTGAAGCCATTTTTAATATTATAAACACAATATTTCCTCATAAAAATTATAATGGAGCAAAAATTCCAATGTTATAATAACATTATAAGTTCCCAGATACTTGTTTGATTTTCTCATACACTGTCATTTACCTGGCACATGATAAACAATCAATAAATACTTTGTGCATGAAAAAAAATTCAAATGTTATAAACTTGATGCTAAATCTTACCCCCTTATATCTTATATTTCTAACTTGGGAAAAACAGATCAAACCAAATAGATCTCGTTTTCATAATATTTCCTTACATAATAAATTATCAGATACATTTGTATATGTGGGTATTATCTCTTAGAAAGAACACTATTGTGACTGATCTGAAATTTAAAATTAATAATTCACACAGAAAACTACTGCAAACTTATTTTACTATGAAATTCTTGGTGCCCAAACAGTGGCTTTCAACTCAACCCTTTATACAACATAAGAATTCTCAAAATAATTGAGTTGAAGAAAGTGGCATTAATAACAAAATAGTGTCAAGGGCTTTTATCTAATCCCAGAGAATGAGCAGAAGGGGACAGATCTTGTAAGACAAACTGGAAAAGAGAAAGAACGTGAAGTAAATGTGGCCTTGGCACCTTTTGCACTGCAAAATCCTCAACTTACAGAAGGAAAAGAATGAGAGGCCACAAAATGTCAGTTAGTGGAAAAGGATGCAGGGAAAGCAAAACAGCTGAGTAGTGAACAGAAACCACACTAGAAAATATAAAAATAGGCAGTTAAGAAGAGAATCAAGAGATGACACTAACTCCAGTCTGAAGTTCAAGAACAGCAAAGAATAATAAATGAATTAGACAATGCTCTGTCATGTCTTGTTAAAGTTATACACAAATAAAAGGCAAATCTCTAATCTTTAGAGGTTTGAATTTGACAGTGAATATCTATTTACCTTTGACTTTGTCTCATTTCTTTAAACTTAATAACTGAATAAATATTTAGAAATTCTTAATTATTAAAGCAAGCTTCCTAGCTGCACTGACAGGCTACATAAAAACTTCACCCCACTAATCCCATCAACAGTAAGGTTACTGAAGTCAAGTTCATTTTATAAGCATTGATTAAATTTGCCATCACAATACCACTTTATTATAATGACAGAGAATGAGTCATTTCATTTCTAGAAAAATTACACTGAAATTTTCTTTGGAAAATTTTAGTAGTGGGATGAAATTTTTAAACATTTAAAAATGTATCCTTAAACAGAACAAAATATCCAGGATGCTATATAAATAAAAATGATAAAAATGTATCAGTAAACAGGGTATGACCTTGGTCTATAAGTGATATTCTCCACATCAATTTTTAAGTTTCAAAATACCACTAAGAGGATACTGGTTAAAGTTTATCTCTGACATATTTCTAAAAAGCCTGGTAGTAAGCTTATTTTTAAAATTGATTTAAGGTAGTTGTGTTTTCAGTAGCATTTAGAACAATTTAGCACTTGGTAGCAATACTCAGATCGGCACACTGTACTAAAACATAACTGTGTAACGTTTTGTAAACTAGCTGCAATTTTCAGTAGCTGTGTTCACCACCCGTGCAACAGAATTATAATGTTCTCCTAATCCATATGCATGTCTCATATATACAAGTATTAATGGTTGTTTGGAATATTCTTCACCAACTACAATAGCAGGAGAATCTGCTTGTATTATCTCTATTGGTGTTTGTAAAATGTGAGACAGAGCTCTTAGCTCAAGTTGGCCTCCCCATGCAGCTGTGTTTACAATATCATCACAGTACTTTTCAAATTCTTCTGGAGTATACATATTTCCTGAATTAGGATTCGTTAAAAATGGCAAAAAGTCCTCCACATGGCTTTGCATATATTCAACAGTTTGACTTCTTAAGGCAGCCACAGTCACAGCACCGTCCTGTTCTTTCAGTTGATCCTCAATGGCTCTATACATACAGTGGCCATCAGATGGAATCTGTTTAATTTCCAACTCTCTGGCTGCCAATATCTGAGCAAGTTTTTCACTTTCTACATGTCTAGCTCCAGATAAGTTCTCAATTTCAGCTTCAGCTATCCTTTCCTCCCGCTCCTTTTCCAATGCAGCTTTCTTTTCCCGTCTCTTCTGTGCTTTCGATATCCGAGTGCCAAGTTTGAAATATTAACAGCAACAGAATCTATCTTATTCTCCTTGCAAGTCAGTCTCAATTGCTCCAGTTCCTCTTTATGTTTCTGTTCCATTTCTTTTTCCAACTTAGCAACATCTTCAGTGAGTTGCTTCCTCCTTTTTTTGTCATTCTTGGGAACAGCATTCTTCATGCCCTGAATTTTGGCTTGCAACTCCTTCTTCTCTTTTTGATGCCTTCTCATCAGCTGCTCCTACTCATCAAGGTCTTGGGTCAAGTCTGATTCCATGACGACTGGGTCGCCGGGCACACGCGTTGGAGACAACCTGCAGCAGGAGCCTAGCAGACACCTTCCACCCCTCAACCAGACACACTTATTTTTTAAACAATATTTAAATGTGGTCTTATGGAACAATGGCAGATGTTATCATCTCACTCTTACTACCAGACTTTGCTGTTGATTATGACTTTAATTTTCTCTTAAGATTCAAAAAACTTTCTTATTTCTAAACATTGGGTCTGTACTTAAAGGGCTTGAAGGATTGAGGGAAGGAACTCATAATTCAGTTCTTCACTTTTAATTTTAAAAAACGTGCATTGATGAGCCACACAGTTCTATCCTGACCCCTGCATCACAAATGGTCAGATTTCATACTTTTAAAAAAACTTGATTTCATTTATGGCTCTGTAGACATTTGTGTATGCTTGAATGGTGCTTGCTTTCTAGTTTTTATTTGTCATATTCTCTTATAAAATTTGCATTATTTGGCAAAAATGATGTTATTTTGAAAAAAATAACACATGGAATAGGTATAAATGGATAAGTGCAACTTTATTATTAAAATAGCCAAGGCCTACTTTGAAGGTAATAAGAAAGTAGTAAGTTGATTGGGCCAGATTTAATCAAAGGAAAGTTTCATTTAGTTGTCATGATATGACATTATATTCATTTATGGATATTATATTAATTTATTGGGAGATGCTGAGGAAAAAATGACATAAATATCCTTTGTTCATAGGTTTGAAATACTACATTTAACAAATTTTGCATTTCCATATATATGGGTCAGTTTTTAGAACATTGTTTCTTTTACATTTTCTGTTTGTCTATTTATGCTCAGAACCATGCTATTTAAAAAGTTAAGTAAAACCTTAAGTCAGGTGCTGTGGCCCATACCCATAATTCAGCTACTCAGAAGGTTGAGGCAGGAGCAACCCAAGTTTGAGGCCAGACTGGGCGACTTACTGAGATATTGTCTCAAAAGGGCCCTTGGGTTCAGTTCCCAGTAATGAAAAATAAATTAAGGACTAATGATATGTTACAACAATATTCAGTTTATCAGGACCTCATAGGATTCTTCTTTTCTCTCTTTCCAGTTTTTCTTATTTCTCCCTACCTAGTCTTGCCTGATGAATTATATTTAAAATTTTTTCTGCTTAAAAAAGACTTTGTTATTAAAAATTTCAGATACATACCAAAGCACAATGAATTCACATGTATCCATCAAAGAGCTTAACAGTTTCCGAAACTAATGGTCAATCTTGATCTATCTCCACCTTCATACTCTTCTTTTATCCCACCCTTAACTAGATTCAAGACACACTTATTTTTTAAACAATATTTTAAAGCAAATCCCAGACATCATGTGCTGAATTTTATGAATATTTCATTATTTCTCTCTAAAGAATAAACACTCTTTTTCTAAATATAGCTATAACTGTAACTTATAATTCCTTAACATTTTCAAATATCTAGCCAGTGTTCAGATTTCTTCTTTAATCTGTGTGGTTTGTTTGAATCTAGATCCAAACGAGGTCCATGTTTGCATTTGGCTTCCCTTTCCCTCCTCCTTCCCTTCCTTCCTGCTAAATTTATTTTAGGTTTTGCTTGCCATTTTTTTCCTTGTAATTTATTTTGTTGAATTTTTTATATTCCATAATTGGCTGGTTGGTGTCATTTAACATATTCCTCTAAACTCTACTATTTCTTATAAACTGATCATCAAATCCAGGTATTGTTCTGCATTTCAAAAAAAGTTCAATATAGAGTCCTTAAGTAAAAGAAGTATAGAGTAAGTGGGGCCCTCCATTTTGAGTGAATTAACTTCACTTGCTCTGCCTCACACCCTATCCCCTTCTTCCATTCCATTTCCAAAGTCTCAGGTTAGGGGTGTTTGTATGAATGTGGAGAAACTAGAATGAAGTGTTCCTTTTTTAAAAAGTACTTTACAGAAAATGCAATTTTATTTATTTTAAAAAAATCTAAATTAGTAATTGATTTTTACTTTTTACATGCTATTTTAATTTTAATAAAATAAATTCAGTATTACATAGAACAAGTGCATCAACTACACTCATTGTTGGTAAAATTTTAGAAATATTTGAATTGGTTAATTGATCTAAAACAACAAAAATGTATGCTTATGGTGTACAACATGATGCTTTTTATATACGTATACATTGTGGAATGAATGATTGGGTTAAACTAATTAGCATCTTCATTACCATATGTATACATATTTTTTGTAGTAAAAATATTTATAATCTATTTTTAAATTTTTGTGTGGTACTGGGGATTTAACCCAGAAGCATTCTACTTCTGAGCTGCATCCCCAGGCCTTTTTATGTTATTTTTCAGTCAGGGTCTTGATAAGTTGCCCAGGCTGGCCTTGAACCTGTGATCTTCCTGTCTTAGCCTCTCAAGTAGCTGGGATTATAGGTGTGTGCTACCATACCCAGCCTAAAATCTATTTTTTAAAGTAAAATTGCTGTTTCTAATATGTTACTGTTAATTATAGTTATTATAGTTACTGTACTGTACAGAGATTTCCAGAACTTCTGCCCCATAATGGAAACTTAGTATTTCTTGGCCAACCTCTTACCATTCCCCTCTACTCTAGCCCCTGGTAACTACTATTCTGCTCTCTGTTTCTGTTGAGTTTGACTTTTTTAGAGAGAAGAATTGTTGACACGTTGACTAACGTGGAGATCTTGCTTATAATCAATCAAAACTCTCTCTTATCAGTATTCCTTTTTCAAAGAGAATTATCTCTTTTTTGATTTTCTAAGATTTTGAGGGAGTAGAATGATTTACTGCAATGTCTAATGAATGCTTTTGGGCTTTTCCCCTAAATATTTCTGTGATATTCCATGTTATTGATACTTAAAAACATCAATTTACCCTAAGTTTCTCGCATAGGGTTTCTTTTTCCATTGCTAGATCATTTTCTGCAGATCAGTTTAGCTGAAACTTAGGTTTAGTTCTATTCCTTCTTCTCTCAATTTTTTGAAATTTTCAGAAATTCTAATGGATTCAATAATTGTCTCAAACTGAAGGTTTCTGAGTCCATATCTTCTGTTGAGTTTTTTTCTTGGTCTCCACACCAGAGTTTTTACCTTCCAATTTAATATTCTCACATCTAAATTCATTGTCCTTAATTTCAAACAGTACTGTTTTATGTTGACTTTATAGTATCAACATCTACCGAATTACCAAGCCAGAAATCTGGGATTCATCCATGTGATGCCCCCCAAGCCCCTACCTAATTCAATCAGTTACAAAGCACCTTTAAATATTTCTGCCTAATTTTGTACAAATCTGTCCCTTCATTTCTACCTTTACTCTTACGTTCTTCAGAGTATGAACTGGGTTTCAGCCTACCTCTTTCATTTGTTTTGGCCTTGGTTAAATTATCTTTTTTTCTAGAGCTCAGATTGTACCTCTGTTAGATACAGCATTACTAATACCCACCTCAGAGTGTTGTTTATTAAATGAAATAATTTATATAAAAACCAACTGCATATTAAATGCCAAAAGTTAGCTAATAATAATGATTATTATCACTTTAATGACCAACACTGATAGTAATCATTCAGGTTATACCATTTCTTCCTTGTAGTATTTTAATTTATCTCATTGACTTCCTATCACACTTGAACTTTCCATTTATTTTTTAAAAGTACATTGTTTCAGTGGTTTTTCTCAAAAATAAATCTGATGATGTTGTTTCTTTCCTTAAAATTGTTTGAATGTTTTCCCTCATTCATGGGATAAAGTTCTAATTCTTTTCTTTTTTAAATTTTGAGACAGGGTCTCACTAATTTTCCAGGGTGGCCTTGAATTTGAGATTGAGTACCTGGGATGAGAGGCTAAAGTTCTAATTCCCAACGTGGTCTGTGAAGATTATCCATTTTCTTAATATTCTTTGCTCTGTTAAGCTGCTGAATCTTTGCAGTTTCTGGGTTTGCATTAAAAATACTGCCTTCCTATAACTTGCCTGCTGATCTTATCTATCCTTGAAGGTCAGTTAAAACAGTTCTGCACTGGTAAGCTTTCCCTAGCCCCTTAGCCCTTCCTTAGGTGTTCATTCCTTCTTCTTTTTTGGGGGCAAAAATTGATTCTTCCAAAATTACCTGTAAATATACTTTTTTAAAAAATAAAACATGCCATTATAGTTTTGGTTTATATACTTGTTCTTCCATTAGCCATGAGATTTTTGAGGTCAAGGACTTTTTCCTATTATCTTTGAAGTACCAGTGCCTGACAAAGAGCAGGTAGTGAATAAATGTGTGATGACTTAATATTTCCTTTTTCAAGTCTGAGTTTAGAAAAAGAGGGGGTGAATCATTTTATGCTTTGTCTTCTTTCAGTCTGAAAGACAGTTTGAACTCTTTGCTGTGATTGCCCATGTGGGGATTGCTGACTTGGGTCATTACTGTGCCTATATCCGGAATTCTGTGGATGGAAGATGGTTTTGCTTCAACGACTCCCATGTTTCTTGGGTGAGAAACAACACCCCAAATTGCCTCTTACCCTGAATTAGCCACCTGTAATAAGTTCTGAGGATCTACCTGGATCCTCAAGACCAAGACACAGTATGGTATTGTTCTTTGTGTGTGAGGTGGGTTATGACTTCAAATCCCTATTCTGCATGAAGTCCCTATCTGGTTTATAGCTTTGTAAATCTCTATAAGAGGCCATTACCTCAATGTCCAGGTTTCTGGTGCTGTGGACTCCTTGCTCTGTGGCTCCTTGCTCTGTGGGAAACTTCTGTAAAGCAAGAAGGGTTAGAGATATGTAAGATATATACATACATATGTATATAACTCTGGGGAAAGCATGACCAAGTTCAAGCGGAGGAATGAGGCTATTAAAAAAGACTATTATGCGTGACATACTATAATTAGATGCTCCAGCTCTTGGGAGTTACTACGGTGGGTTTGTCTAGAGGAGTGAAAGAGGGCAAATTGCAGCATCCTATATTCTGTGGATATTTAGTAAATGGTCAGCCAGGTGCTAACTTCTGTTTATGTACTTCTAGGTGTCCTGGGAAGACATCCAGTGTACCTATGGAAATCCTAATTATCGCTGGTAAGAGAAGTATTTGGGTGATGGAAACCTGATGAATTTAAGCTGATTTTTGGAGCTGTATGGAACTCTCATGGACATAGCCACTGCTTATATTCTGTTGGCTTTCCGGGGACTAACCATTCAGCCTCATTTGTCAGCACCCATCCCTCTACACCATGGTGTTCTAACAATTTAGACTCCAGTAATCCTCAAGTATAAGTGACCATGTCTGCCATCTTCCCCTTCTAACTACACATAAGGAGTTTCTGCATTGCCCTCTCCTGATTTAACTTTTGTGCAAAATCCCCCTCACATTTCAGTACTCATGTCTTTCTCTGATCTTCAAAGTCTTATTGATTGACCTGATCATATTTATAGGGGCTTCTTGTGTGCTTTCATTGCATCTTGAGCATAACTCCATCATAGCAGGAATCACGCTGTTTTTAAGTTGTTTTGATACATCCTTTCTTTCACATTAGTCCTTTGTACTCTTTGGGGGGGGGAAGATCATTTTTTTCATATTTCTTTGGTATAGTGGCTTGCATTTAATAAATATCAAATAATACTTTTTAAATTGGTAACTATGGCAGGGAAAAAAGCTTTAACTTTATAAGTTAAAATAGAGAGACTGTAAGTTTTTCTGGCTGAGTTTCTGGATTAGGAGTGACAGTGTATGCCAAAGATGATATTAAAGATGATTTTCAGTTGCAGAGATAGGTTTTATTATTTGAAAGTAACAAATTAGGTGTAATTTGTGTTTGAAGCCTTTCTCAGACTTCTACTTTTTCATATTTCTCTTCTATTTCTTCTAAGCTATCTTTCTTACATGACCAGTCTTTGTTGTAGTTATTGATTGATCCATGATTTAGATTAGGGATTGTCAGACTTAACTCTGCAAAGGACCAGAGAGAAAATATTTTAGGTTTTACAGACCACAGTCTCTGTTTCAAGTACCCAACTCTGTCATTTTAGCATAAAAGAGGACACAGGCAGTACATGAAGGAATTAATTTAATTGGCTATTCTCCACTTACATTTATTTGCAAAAAACAGGGTTAGTTAAGGCTCATGGTCCCATAATTTGTCAACATATGATTTAGATATTAACTAGTAGCATATTAGTGGTTATTTCCCACCAAGTTACTATTTTGTTTCTCTCTGAAGAGTTGTTTTCTGTTGCTATAACAAAATACATGAGGCTGAGTAGATGAGGCTGAGTAGATGATGGATAGATGAAGATTTGATTCAACAGCCTGGAAGTTTGATAATGCTTGTCCTATCATGAAATAATAATATTGTTTCACTATCAGTGGTTCATTTTGCTATGCTGATGAATTTTCTCATCTTTCTAGGCAGGAAACAGCATATCTTCTGGTTTACATGAAGACTGAGTCCTAATGGATATTTATTCTATATCTTCAGAGATTGACAGACTATCATTTTCCTTTCCTATTCTTGGATCTATTGACTCTTGTATGAGATTTTACAATGGAAAAAAGCATCACTTTCCAACTGTATAGTTACATGTTATTTATAATCAGGTGGGGATTATGTTTTGGATCTGGTTTGTCTTTCAAAGGTTCATGTGCTGGAGACTTGGCCAAACATGGCAGTGTTGAGGTGGTGGAAACTTTTTAAGGGGGTGGGGCCTGGTGGGAGGTAAGTATGTTCATTGTTTTTCCCCTTCTTCATGATGATGATTTCCTTTCACTTCTCAACCATATTCTGATTGCCAGCTTGTTGGCATCATGCTGATAAGACCTTCCAGTCACCAGAATGTGAGCCAAATAAATGTCTTTACAAAGTACTCAGCCTCATGTATTTTATTATAGCAACAGAAAACATACTAGCCCAATTATCATACTAGTTAACAATGATACTGCACAGGTCAGAAACAAAATGTGTACTTTTATCTGTAGATCCTGGCCACATGGCTAGATAAGGGTTATCAGTGTTACTTACTTTGAAAGACATTAACCCTCTAGTTGGAGGATTGTATTTAGTTGAGGGAGTCCAAGTAATTCCCATGGAAGAAAACACTGGTAGTGGAAGGTATTTGGATAGCAAGGGACAGTGGTAGGGGAGTCAATATTTCAATATTTTACAACTATTGGGACCATACTTGTTTGTACTGACTGAATATCAGTTCCATTTATAATTTGTTACTCATTTAATTGGAAAATATGTATTGATCACCTGTTCTCCATCAGATAATGTACCAGACACAATAACATTCTTTCCATCAAAAGGAGTTTGCAGCTTAATCAGGGATAATTAAAACCCATAGGATACTGAAGGTTTGTGCTCTAGGAATTCAAAGGATAGTTAATCACTTCTATTGTGAGGCCTTCAGAGAAGACTTCAGACTGGAAAGAGGTTGGGTTGAAGAACAATCCATTTGTAGGGAAAACATACTCAGTGGCTTGAAAGGTTTGAAAAAATCCACACCTGGATTCCCTACACAAAGGAAAAAGTGGTTATGGGAAGGGAGGTGAAGCTCAGAATGTGGGAGGCTCAAACTAGCTAAGAAATTTGTTTCAAATTTGAAAGGAAATGAATTGAGGTGGCTAAAAAAGAATAATCATTAGTTGTGTTCTGTTAATTAATCTTTAGAGTGGCTGGTGATGTGGATTAGATAAAGGTATGATAGTGGAAATGGAAAGACATTCAGAGTCCCTGGAGCCATTTTGGAGGAAAATGGATGTGGGTGATAGGAGAAATCCAGAGAGTCCAATACCAACCAGTAAGGTGAGCAGGGTGGGTGTTAACATACTGATTTTAATGATGAATCAATTGAGATGTTCACATGCCTAATGACTTGTTTAAGATTTCATACATGATAAGTGGCAGATTTGAAACTTAAACATAAAATATGGATGATTTTAATTTTTTTAATTTTTTTAAAAACATGGTGTTTCTTTCTTACATTCCCTCTAGAAATATTCAGTAATGTTTTCTATACTTAATGTGTATTTATCACAATATTTGAGAAAGTACAGACTTATTTTTTTTTTTAGAGAGAGAGAGAGAATTTTTTAATGTTTATTTTTTAGTTTTCGGCGGACACAACATCTTTGTTTGTATGTGGTGCTGAGGATCGAACTCGGGCCGCAAGCATGCCAGGCGAGCTTACCGCTTGAGCCACATCCCCACCCCCTGGGTGATTTATAAAAAATATATATATTTTAGTTGTTGATGGACCTTTATTTTATATATTTATTAATTTGTATGTAGTGTTGAGAATCAAACGCAGTGCCTTATACATGCTAGGCTCTACCACTGAGCCACAATCCTAGCCCAAACATGGGTAACTTTTAAAATCATTTTTATTTTTTTTCCTTAAAAAGATTAGCCATGCAAGCATAAGTATTCATTGTAAAATCTTCAATGAATCCCCTCTTCAGAACTAACCATTATTAATCAGGTGTATATTAGTTTCTTATGGTGGTCCTAGCAAATTAGCATAAACTGAATTGCTTGAAACAATGGAAATTTATTGTCTCATAGTTCAGGAGGTTAGAATCTCAAATCAAGGTGTCCACAAGATTGACCCCTTGAGGCTTAGAAGGAGAACCTGTTCTATGCCTCCTCCATAGTTTCTGGTGGTTGCCAGTAATTCTTGCCATTTATTGGTTTGTAGCTGTTTTACTTCAGTTGCTGCCTTCATCTTGACATGGCTTTCTTATAAAGATGCCAGTCATTGAAATGAGGACCCACCTAATCTACTAGGGCCTCATTTTGACTTAATTACATCTGCATAGACCCTCTTTCCAAACAAGTTCACGTTCTGAGGCTACAAGTGGGCCTGGATTTCTTGGGGACACTATTCTAGTACAAGGTGTGTAATCTGTCTTTCTCTATGCATTTGCGTATATGTGTGTGCACACATATGTATACATACATATGGAATATATATATGATATGTATATATTTGGTACTGGGAATTGACCCCAGATGTGCTTTACTACTGAGTTTCTTCCCTAGCCACATCTTTTGTTTGTTATTTTGAGACAGGATCTTATTAAATTGCCCAGGTTGGCCTTGAACATGTGATCCTCCTGCTTTAGCCTTGAGTATCTGGAATTACAGGTGCTACTACCATGCTCAGCAGATATAAATGTTTTTTGCAAGTGGAGTGTGGTAGCACATGCTGTAATCCCAGTTACTTCAGAGGCAGGAGGATCACAAGTTCAAGATTAGCCTCAGCAACTCAGTGAGAGCTTGCCTCAAGAAACAAACAAAAAAGGAGATGTAGCTCAGTGGTAGAGTGCTTGTGTGAAGCCCTGCATTCAATCCTCGAAAACAAAAAATTACAAAATAAAGACAGAAATTATATTGTGTAATTCTACTCATTGCTTTTTTCACCTAACAATGTCTTGGAGAAAATTTTCTAAGTCCTTATATAGATTGAGAGTATCCTTTTAAAATGTTGCATTTGAGTCCATGGATAGATAACCTGTGATTTGTTTTTCCATTTTCATGTTGGTAAGTAGGGCGTTTTCATTTTTTCTAATACTTAAAAATGTAGATACATTTTTGTGCATGTTTATAAATATTCCTTTTTAATTCATTAATAAATAATAATAATACTTTTTTTTTTTTACAAACCCAGGGCCTTGTTTGTGCTAGGAAAGTGCTCTGTCACAGCTATGTTCCCAGACCTTCACTTGTAAACCCTTCTGAAGGTGCTAAAAGTGAAATTACTAGGCCAAAAGGCATGGATATCTATAAATTGTGATTATTACTGCTAAACTAATCCCAATCAACACCAATAACTTTTATAATCTTTTTATTGTTAATACTGTTTTATTTTTTAATTTTTTTTATTAGAGCCTTGTGGTTATGTATAGTAATGGGTTTTATTACTGTTTTTGATTGACAAATCATAATTGTGTATATCTGTGGGGTATAATGGTGTGTGTGTGTGTGTATGCATACAATGTGGAATGATTAAATCAACATAATTAACTATCCCATTGATTACCTTTCAGTTTTTTAAAGTTTTTTTAAAAATATGTTTTAGTTGTTGATTGACCTTTATTTATTTACATGTGTGGCTGAGAGTTGAACCCAAGGCCTCACACATGCTAGGCAAGCACTCTACCACTGAGCCACAACCCCTACCTTTCATTTTTAATGGTGAGACAGTTGAAATTTTCTCCTTTATTTTGAAATATACAATATATTTACTATAGTTACCCAGAATAGACCTGAAAATCAATTCTTCTTATGTATTGGAAGTTTTGTACCCTGCAATAAACAACTCTCCATTTTCTCTTTCTCTATTCCCTTCCCCAGTCCCTGGTGACCACCATATGCTTTACTTCTTTAAGTTCAACTTTATATTCATCATGTGAGATAAGGTGGTATTTGTCTTTTTGTGCCTGGCTTATTTCCCTTAGTATAATGTTCTCCAGAATCATCCATGTTGTCAAAAATTACAGGTCTTCCTCCTCCCCATTTTAGTGCTGTATAGTTTTCCATGTGTATATACACTCCATTTTTTTTTAACCATTTATCCTTTGATGGATACCTAGGTCATATATCTCTTTGACATATGGTTTTAGTTTCTTTTATATACTGAGTAGTGGGATTGATGGATGATATGAGGATCCTCCATACCATTTTCTGCCATAACTATAGTATTTTACATCCTCATTAACAACATACAAGAGTTCCATTGTCTACCTCCTTGCCAACACTTGATTTTGTTCATATTTTTAAATAAAAGCTATTCTAACTTAGTCGAGGTGATATTTTATGGTTTTAATTTGCATTTCTCCATTGATTAGAGTCCTACTGAGGCTCTGGGTTTGATCCCCAGCACTACAAGGAATTAAAAACAAAACAAAACATAAAAAAGAAGAGCTTTTGGCCTGATGGACAATTTTGGTAAAAGAGACCAAGTCCCCCCTTGATAGTATGGCACTTGGTTTTGGCCTGGTTAAAAAGTACAGCCCTTAGCTGGGTGCAGTGGTGCATCCCTATAGTCCCAGCTGCTTGGGAGGTTGAGGCAGGAGGATCCAGAGTTCAAAGCCAACCTCAGCAAAAACAAGGCACTTAGCAATTCAGTGAGATGGTATCTCTAAAATATAAAATAGGGCTGGGGATGTGGCTCAGTGGGTGAGTGCTCCTGAGTTCAATCCCTGATACCAAAAACAAACAAACAAAACAAAAAACAAGACCCCTGCACCCCACAGCCCTGATGCTTGCTATTAGCCAAAGGTCATCTTGGAGATTTCAGTTTCCATTGTTGTCATTAGTAGATGATAGGACTCATTGGCAACTGGTACAAATATAAGTTCAAGTATGTGTGAGATTGTGGTTCCCTTAGTTATGTTTATATGTATTATACATTTATGAATTTTTATGCTTATTTATATATATATATATTTATATGCCATTTATATTTCATTATAAATACATTTTTTATTTGTGTTTGTGTGTGTATATATGTGTGTGTATATATGTATATATGTTTGTGTATAAACATACATATATACAAATATAAGATATGTAAGTATTTTTCTTTTTTTTTTGAGAGAGACAGAGAGAGAGAGAGAGAGAGAGAGAGAGAGAGAGAGAGAGAGAGAGAGAATATCTTTTTTGTAGATGGACACAACACAATACCTTTATTAATTTATTTTTTTATGTGGTGCTGAGAATCGAACCCAGGTCCCGCTTGTGCTAGAGGAATGCTCTACCGCTGAGCCACAGTCCCATCCCCTTGTGTGTTTCTTTTACACTGTATGGTGAAGCAACCCAAACTGTTGGGAGCTGCTCTGGATTTCATGCCCTTAAGTCCTGAGCAAGAGATACTAAAAAATTATTGCACCCCCCAGTAATTTGGACTTTACCTATGCTTGCATAATGAGGCATGGCTCCAGGAGTAGGTGTCACCCAGTGGGGTTGAGTTGCACTCACCTGTTCCATTGTAATCCTACCCCTTTGCCATTTTTGGGATAGAATGTTCTGTGGAATCTCCCCTTGTTTGTCCCCTATATGAGAATAAAGAATTCCAGTGGCTCTCTCTTTTCCATGGACCTCTAAGGTCACAGAACCATCCCCGGCTTTTGAAAGGTACTTTTCTGTGTTTGCGTGCTTTCTTTGCTGTTTTCTTAAGTTATTGCAATAATCAGATTTGTGAACCCAGCATAAGTCAGCAACTAGTTTAGATGGTGATTCCAGACTGGTGAAGAAGTTTAGATGTGCCATCTCAAAATATGAGGAATTGGTATATTGATTATTTTATGATGAAATCACCTGAGAAATTGTAATTGCAGAAAGGGCCATTCAACCTGTTTATTCCCATGTGTAGCAAGCCCTAAAGATGCTTTTTGGAGTGGTATCCTCTCAAGGCAAGATATTATCCTGAATCAACAGAGAAATGTAATTAGAAATGTACTGAACCTGAACAAGTAAACTCATTGGAGTAAACTTTATCTTCCACTATCCTTTACAGTCCCCCACTAATCTCTTAGTGACATCATTAGAATTTACTGCCTGTTGTGATGGGCAAAAGGTGCGACTTATGCAGTTGACGTGAGAATGTCCATGCACTTTTGCCTTTGTCAATGCTTTATTCACTTAAATCACTCAATACAATTTAACTTTATAGGTTCTTAATCAAGAAAACAACAATCCTTAATGTTAGGCACTGCCATAGACATAATCAATTCACAGCAAACAATTCTAGATTAATTCTAAGCACTGCAAACACACTTAATCATGATAGGCTCATGAAAGACATTCCCTTTGCATGCTAAATTCAAGTGTCAGATCAAAAGTCTCAAGCCTTAGGCTTTAAGTCCAGCAGATGCACACTTAGACTGTGGTGATCAGGTCAGGAACCAAGACAGGCTTCTTCTGGGGTGGAGCTGACAGCCAGCCAGTTGAGGAGAGGGTCATTGGGAGAAGTTGTAGCTCTCACCAGGGTTAAGATGTGGCTGTAGAGTCTGAGAGTGATGAGGAAAATGCAGAGGATTAGGCAAATGATGAAAAGTATTGGGATGTCAGTCCAGGTCCTCATCAGGCTCTCAGCATAAGGGTATCATTGTTGGCTGGCTGAATGTCTGTTCATTTGCTCCATTTGTTAGACCAGGATGCAAGAAAAGACCACTGACTCCAATTAAAATCAAATTAAAGCAAGCTTATTATTTTGACCAGCCGGGCTGCCTCTCCCTCCCAAAACGGCGGGAACAAGACAGCCCCGAGGCTTCTTTGTGGCCCAGTTTTATAGCCCAAAAAGTTACACAAAGGGGGGTTACAGATAACAGAACTCTGACAAGCATCACACTAATGGTAGTTTACATTTTTTTTTGCTGGCCCCAACATCAGAATTTATGAGGACCATTAGAGCCTCAGAGAGGGTCGTTGTCTGGCCAGGGAAGGCCAATATTTATGAGGTGTCACTAAGTTTCAGAGAGGGCTGCTATCTGGTCAGAGAGCCAGGCATGGGTGAGTTCAAGGCACGGGCAGGCATTCCAAGCAGGTTCAGAATTTGCAGTAATTTGTAGTAAAGCAGAAATTAGCTTTTCATGGCTTTGTGGCAAGATGGCTCTCAATTTTAATAAAAGATCAGGTTGGGTCTATCATTTCCCCCTTTCCTTATGTGTCCCTTTCAAATCTTTGATAGGGTAGGGGAAGAGCACTGAGGGAACTTTAATCCCTCAGGTAACAGTCTCTAAATTTTTAGAACTCACCCAAAACCAGTCTCCCTGATTTTACCTGACTTAATTAATTACTTATATTGATAGTCTTTTTATTTTTGGCTCCATTGTTGTAAGAAGAGAGGCGTCACTCATTTTGGCTTCTACTGAGCTGAGAGAGGGTGACATGAGGGGGCATGGCGTGAGGGACATGAGTTGCCTTTTAGAAGTCAGTTGAGGGACATGAGTTGCCTTTTAGAAGTCAGTTCGGTTTGAAGTCTGGTTGGGGAAGAACAGGTTGTAAAGTCATCTGGGGATGGGTGCTTCTATGAGAGAAACAAAAAACATGAGTACTGAGTACTGAGTAATGTTGCAGCAGCTGGAACGTGTCACTGTATAGAAGTTCCCTCACCAGGCTTTAACATCTCCAGTTATCAGGACTGTAAGCATATCATTTAACTTTTAGTGTTACAGATGTCCTTCCCCATAAGATACAGTTTAATAATTTAATGTCATCTGATCTTGCAAAAATTTTTACTAGTATGAGCTCTGTGTCTAATAGAGAAACCTTTAATTCTGTTACTCAGGGCTGGATAATCATACTAGCAAACACGAAGCCTACCTGTGTAGGTTAGGAATATCTGTAGGCCTTAAACTAAAAACTTCTGTCTCTGGCAGCTCCTCTTGATAGTCTCTTTTTATAGTTATCAGGCGTTTCTGTCTGAGAATCCTTCTTTGTAGCCTCCAGTCTTACTTATTTTGGGAGGCTAACATAAAGTGTATACCTTAAATAATAATAATTATTATTATTATCATCATCATTATTATTATTTAAAATGCCCAGGAATGGCTGTATTTTGGTTTTAACTGTCTTTGCTAAGTGTTTAAGATGAAGCAGTCAAACTGACTTTTGTTTCTATCTATTGTTAACAGTCAGCTGAGCTTTTATGGGAGTCATTCCTGGGGAAACTTCTCAGTTCTGCTAGTGCCATTTGCGCTAGGATGGGTCTAGGTCTTGCTTGACCATGTGGCTTCCCTCGGAAGCACCAGGGATGTCTCCCTTCTCTGATGACTCTCCTCTTCATAGCAAATGCACTGATTGGCTTTCTGTTCTCCAGTGGTCTCATTAGTCTCCCTGATCGGGAGGTTATGTGGCCCAGAGTTGCAAAGCTCTTTAGAGAAGTCCCCTGTTCCCTGGATTCAGACTGACTCAGAGGGCAAGAGCCAAATATTGGTTTTTCTGGCCCTTTTAATTTAACTTTAATTTTAAAACTTAATCTTAAACAAACAGCAAATAAATTTTAACAGCCTTATATTAAGAGTACTTGGCTTTAATGTCTATAACTTTATAATTATTTATCTTTTTATTAATTGGGATCTGTATTATCCTATCTGTCTTGTAGGTGATGGCTTATTATCTTAAATTAACCCATGTTGTGTTCTTAAAGAAACACTTCTGTAAAACACTAACAGGGAATCTTTAGATCACTTATAAGGAAATTACAAAATAAAATTAACAAGAGTAAAAACACTTAATTCGTGTAATAGCTACCCTGAATTTTTGGCTGAGTTATACATTATATCCCCTGTTTAAGATCCTAGTAATCTTGACAGAAAAAAAAAACCTTTTGAACATAACTTTAAATGAACTAAAATCTGGCCTACTGCTTTCATAGTCATTCTCACATGTAGTAAGATGGGACATAGAGCCTCATCTCAGGTAAGCAGGGCTCTTCATAAATCTTAAGTGTTCTAGTTCTAAAGCTGATCTTTGTCTTTTAAATATCATTTTACAAAGTTTACATAAATTGTTTGAGGTCACATGAACATTAGCTAACACCATATGATATCACATTTAAAACATGAATTAAAGAAAGGCTGAAAGTTTTTAACCTTTACATAGATTAGGTTCTCATTAACTTAAAAATACATTTAAATTGTTCCCCAATGTAAAAAGTAACTTAAAACTTTACATATCTTGTTGATAACAGGTAAATAAATCCCCAATATATTTTTTACGATACAACTTCCGAACACCAGCTTGATATAATGCTCTTTCAAAGTTTCTACCTTACAGACTTGTACACCTGGAAGATATGAGCACATTAATAGCATCACAATTACATTGATGTTTCTACATTAACCAAGTTTAACTTTTAAAGAAATGGCAGTACAGTGCTCTAAAATAACAGTTCTTATTTAACCAGTTGTTTAATTTTTATGGTTGCTTGCTCTAGAAAGAAATAAAACTTAATAAACACAATGTTATGGGTAAACTTATGTTTTAAGAAATTTTTGTCTCTTTAACACATGACTGATTTTTACAATTTTATACAGACTTTAGTACAAACTTATACAGACCTTAGTAAATCAATCAGATTCTAACAAAAGTACTCATGAATGAGTAATCCCATATCAAATTTACTTTACTTATTTTATCAAAATATTAGACAAGTGTATTGAACAGTGCTAGCCATTTTTTGTTGTTGTTGTTGAAGTCCTAGAACCAAGGCATTTTAGACATTGTATAAACATTAATATTTTATGAGTTTTTTTAACACCTAGGAAAACTTGTAAGCTTAAATTTAAAGACATTTATTTTTATCTGTTTATCCAATTTAAATTGAACCATTTAAATCACATGAATTAAAGATCTTTGGGTCCATTTTTTTAAAATTTGTTTTTATGAGCGCTCCTTATATATGTTAATTTGTATATCATATATATGATATACGGACACATGTATATATAGACATACAACACATAACACAAGTGTGCACACATAACAATAGTAAAGGCCTTGTAGCTTTTCGCAGGTGAAATCTCCATTGCAATGTTTCAAAAACTCCACAGTTGGTCAAAGATAGAACTGATCAGAAAAACATTAACCTAGGTCTGTAGGATCAAAATCACAAGCTCAAAAAAATACAGAATCTAAGGAAAAAACAAGAGTCCTAGAAAAAATGACTGGCCAGTAATTAGTAAATACCATACAATTTACTTTTTTTCTTTTTTTTTTTTTTAGGCCTCAGATCAGTCTCCTACTGAGCTTGCAGGCTTCTTTCATTTGCATTTTAACATAAGTCCTGGCTGAGGTATGAAGGAGCAGGGAAGAACTGCTATTCTGAGCAGACACCTCAGGCCTAAGGCATTTTAACCATAAGTCATAATTTTCAGGTTCGAATGTTGAAAATTACGATACAAGTTTAAGATACAATTCACAAAATTTTATATCTTTACATCTTGTTTTGTCAACAAATACCATACTATGATTTACTATCCTTGTCCAAATTAATGCACTGGTACACACAGTGACATTTTCCCAGGCTACCCAATTCAAAATTGGTGAAAAAAGACTGAATGATTGGGAAGTTACTTGGCAACTTGGAAGTAGAGTTCTTTAGTTTTCCATCCTAAGTATTTAAGTTCTCTGGCATGAATTATCTGAAATCATAAACTAAACAATTACCTAAACCCAACTTTTAACTGCAAGATTGTGCAATGCTTCAAAAACCCATTCAGATACCAGTTTGTTACAATAAAACATCATCTTTTAGACACACATTTAGCCAAGATCATTCCCAAGAAACAATTTATAATATCAACACACTATTGCACATGTCTTAAAGGGCCAGAAACAAAGACACAAGACAGACAGACAGAAAGGAGCTCCAGACTATGGCTGACAGACAGAAACCTTTAAAACAGAGCAGATAAGAGAAAAAATCTCCTACACCAGTGGTACCGTAGATGTCCCCACAAGGGGACCAGATGTTTTCACAGAGGGGCAACCTGAAATGTAAAATCAAGGGTCTCAATGGTGACTTTACTGCATTTAGTGTCCCCTTTTTCTTTTTTTCTCTCTCTCTTTTTTTTTTTAAGAAGACAGAGGTGGCATAATCCTTACAGTGCAGGGAAGGAAGGAAGGAATTCCCCAAAGCAACAGGGCTTCGGCAGCTGCTGGGAGTCCCTCAGTCCCTCCTTTTACTTACAGGATTAGCTGCTCTGGTTTGGTTCCACCCCAGGCACATTCCATCTCCTAACATTTCAGTAGTCAGTTCCCATAAAGTTCTGGGGGGCGGGGGTGGTATCAAAATTTGTAACTGAAAGTTCAGTTCCTGACTTTGAAGCCAATTAATGCCAATTTAATAATGAGGATAGGGTTTTGAGAAAAAGAAAAGGGGAGGTTTATTGCTTTGCTAACAAAGGAGAAACACAGGGGACTCTCTTGATCTGGAGGGGCAAGGGGTTTTAAAGGAGTCTCACTTGTTAACCTGGGAGATACTTGGTTCTTAGATCCCCAGCAGGCATTGCCCTCTGCAGTGGGTGTGCTCCAGCAGCCAGCCAGGGGCTTCTCTCCTCCTGCTTAACAAAGGGGGGTAAAGTTCATCGCAGTTCCTTAAAACACAGTCCAAAGGGGTGTCAGGCTGACTTGCTTTATTACCCATTTTCACGTCCAATATCCTTAAGTTTTACCACAGAAATCACACAACAAAACGCACAAAAACAAACAAACAAAAAACATATAGAACACAGAACAAAACACAAGAAAACAGAAACCCGGCGCCAAAACAGAAAAACAGAGGAGCAGTGCAACGTCTTGCTAAAGCTCCGGGGTAGGAGCGCGTGCGTGCCCGTCGGCACCTCTCTACCCTTCCAGAGGAATTCCCTACAGAACAGTACAGAGGACAGAACGATTTCTCGTTACTGTCCCGGACAGGAGTATATGTGAGCCTCGCCAGGCCACCTCTCTGTCATCAGAAGAGATCTCCCTTAACCGGATACCAGGTGTTATAAAGGCGCCACTTACCTATGGAGGCCTCCTCCACCAGGTGCTTGCTGATAGTTTTAGTGCAGCAGTTCACTGCAGTGCTCCGGGGACCGAAGGCTCACTCCCTCACTCCGAGGCCTTGGAACGTCTCAAGTTGCGCACCCCCTAGAGTGGCTCTCCAGCCCGGAGCCCTGGAGCGAAGGCCGGCTTCAGAATTTCCAGCAGTCTGGTCTTGTGGTCTGGTCGGGCAGGGTCATCTGGCTGGGGAACTCCAAAATGTTAGACCAGGACGCAAGAAAAGACCACTGACTCCAATTAAAATTAAATTAAAGCAAGCTTATTATTTCGACCAGCCGGGCTGCCTCTCCCTCCCAAAACGGCGGGAACAAGACAGCCCCAAGGCTTCTTTGTGGCCCAGTTTTATAGCCCAAAAAGTTACACAAAGGGGGGTTACAGATAACAGAACTCTGACAAGCATCACACTAATGGTAGTTTACATTTTTTTTTTGCTGGCCCCAACATCAGAATTTATTTATTTTATTTTATTTTATTTTTTTTTAGAGAGTGAGAGAGGAGAGAGAGTGAGAGAGAGAGAATTTTTAATATTTATTTTTTAGTTATTGGCGGACACAACATCTTTGTATGTGGTGCTGAGGATCGAACCCGGGCCTCACGCATGCCAGGGGAGCGCGCTACCGCTTGAGCCACATCCCCAGCCCCCCAACATCAGAATTTATGAGGACCTAATGGAGAGGGTCGTTGTCTGGCCAGGGAAGGCCAATATTTATGAGGTGTCACTAAGTTTCAGAGAGGGCTGCTATCTGGTCAGAGAGCCAGGCATGGGTGAGTTCAAGGCACGGGCAGGCATTCCAAGCGTGTTCAGAATTTGCAGTAATTTATAGTAAAGCAGAAATTAGCTTTTCATGGCTTTGTGGCAAGATGGCTCCCAATTTTAATACAAGATCAGGTTGGGTCTATCACATTATTTATACCAAGTTTTGGGGCTTTTGCCCCCACCTCTTTTTAATCCTTATCAGCTGCCAACAGGTCTCTCAGTGATGTCATTTACCCTGGGGTTAAAACACCTGATCTGGTGGTCCCCACCCTGATGTTTTTGCATTTCCCTCTTATCAGGAGAGGAGAACCTGCCAGAGACTTCATTCTAAATTTATCCTGGTGGGGAGAAGTGAATTGTTTGTGCCTGAGGGCCATACAGGAGGGCTTCTGTTAGGCATGCCTGGTGAGACTGCAGGTTTCAAACTGTAGTTTTTAAAATGGAGTTGCTTAGGCTCAGGCCTAAGGCCATCCTCACACTTCCCAAGCCAGAGATCCATTGTGCTGTCATTACTTCACACAAATTTGTTGTATTTTTTTCTAAAAAGTACAAAATCATCTTGCTTTGGTCATTTCTTGTGAATATCCTCATGTACATGTAAAATTAAACAAACTCCTATGCTTTTCTCTTGTTAATCATCCTTGTGTTGAGAAACTGATGTGACTCCATTTTTGAGAAACCAGCCTCTACCTCAGAGTAAAGCCTGTCCAAGGAAGGGGGTGTGACCCTTGTCCTTGGAAAAACCCACAGAGCCTTTCTAGGCACATACCCATCCTGCTGAGTTGTTTGTCTGCAAATAACAGGAGAAATCTCTGGTGCCATGTGTCACTGACTCAGTTAGGCTAAGTGAGGACCCATAGCAATACCCTAGCAACCACCAATCAGCATGAGACAGGGAAAATACCTGGGATGCCAGGTGACCCCCCAGTAGTTTATGGTGGTAGATAACATGTTGGGAAACCATGTAGTTTAGCACGTACACCCCTTGTGGCTTAAACCAATCAGTTCAAAGGAATCCCCCTTTTGTACTAACCAATCACCCTTACCCAACTTGCTCCCGCCAGTGAAAGTGCTAATCATTGTTAAGAGTTGTTATTTGATTTTCCTGTGGTGTGAAATGATTTGCTTGTGTCGTTGTGACATATAGAGTATCCTCAAAAAACCTATGAAATCTTACTGAACAAAGGACCGGGACTCACTCCTTGGGACCACTGCATCAGAAATGGTTGTGAGTCCAGTCTTGAGCTTGCAATAAAGACTCTTGTGTGCTTGCGTTGGATTTGGCTCCTGGAGGTCTATTGGGGTCCCATAAATCTGGCATTACAGTGTTAAATTTAGTTCCTAGATTTAGCCAAAGAGCCTACATAAGAACAAAGTGTAGCTAGTGGAATTTATTCCTCCCCTACAGAAGTTGGCACCCAGCACAGAGCCCTCCCTTCCCTGGCTAGAGTAGATCTTGTTCTGGTGCTGCTGCCACTGCTAGACCTATGGCAAAAGACCAACAAGGGCAATATCTATTTCCAGTCAGCCTCTGGAATCTCTGCTGTGGACACTAGTCATGGTGAGAGTGGTAGGACTTTTTGTTTCTTTCTTTCTCAAAAAAACTTAGATTGACACTAGAAGATATTTTGTGAACTAGTTTTTTTTTTTGGTAGAAGTAACTGTTAGTGTTTTGTGAGTGCTCTATATTTGTATTTGGTGTTTTGCATCTAAAGCTAGTCTGATTTTCTTTGTCTTTTCTTTCTGTTGTTTCATAAGGAGTGGAAATATAGGGAAAGAACAAATGGCACAGGTTCTTATAAGCCTGTTGTTTGAGTCAGCCTTGAAGACTTGGTGTGTTCCCACCAGACTAGTATCTATTTACACAAAACTTTGCCATGTGTCTTGAAAAACAAACAAACAAACACCAGATAAATATTGTCTCTAATCACCAGGTGCTGTGGTGCACATCTGTAATCCCAGCAGCTTGAGAGGCTGAGGCAGGAGGATAACAAGTTCAAAGCCATCATCAGCAAAAGTAAGGCACTAAGCAACCCTGTCTCTAAATAAAATACAAAATAGGGCTGGAGATGTGACTCAGTGGCCGAGTGCCCCTGAGTTCAATCCCTAGTACAAAAAAAAAAAAAAAAAAAAAATCCCTCTAGTGTTCTTTTATGGCCTGAGGATTTGATCTTCTGATCAAGGAGGATATCCTCTCTGACCTTTGCCATCCAGGAGGCCCAGTTATTGGTTTGTGTTAGGTAGCCTGCCAAATGCTGGGAACTCAAGGATAGGCTATTAAAGCAGGCAGGATATTAAACATGACTCTTTGTGTCCAATCATGCCAAGTTCACAGGAGAGTTTGTCTTAACAACAGGCTTCAGTCCATAAAGGGCTTTGTTGAGTGGTTAGTGCTAGGAACACAACTGTTCCAAGGTCACCTGCCTGGTGTTATAGGTTAGTAGATGTGAGTGCAGGCCTCTCACATTTTTGAGGGTGATGGGAGGCATCTTTTGCACAAACATCATCCTTAACTGCCCCCCCAAACAAAGGTGTTTGGCTTTCTTAGTCTGAGAGTGAACATTGGATCATTGGTATCACAATGTTTGCATCTAAGAGAAATCAGCCTTTTGCTTCTGTCATACAATGCCCTTTCTCATGTCGATTTATGCTGACATACCAGGTTTGTGACAGTTGGCCTCTGCTCAATTCTCTTTTTCCATTTTGTTTTTGATTTTGATACAGCCTGACTTGCAATTTTTTTCTTTGCATTTACTTACTGTAACTGTCACACAACAAAAAATTTTAAAAGCTAATTACATTTTCTAAATAAATTCTGGCCAGTATGATACC
This sequence comes from Spermophilus citellus, assembly GCF_964194105.1. Classification (NCBI taxonomy): domain Eukaryota; kingdom Metazoa; phylum Chordata; class Mammalia; order Rodentia; family Sciuridae; genus Spermophilus; species Spermophilus citellus. The sequence continues at coordinate 23,669,905 of NC_138197.1, read as the reverse complement.
ACAGTGTGTGCATCTTTCCTCTCCCTGTTTTCTGCATTTAAAAAAGGGACAGAGCACTTCAGTTTGTTTTGTTTTTGCTCTGTCTTTAAAATGTACTTTTAAAGTTCATCATGTACCCTTTTGCCATAAATTCCTTTTGGCTCAAGAGAGAAATATTTTTAAAACTTGGTTAAAAAATTATTTTTTGTAGGACTCTTGAATTTGGGGTATATTTTAGTTATCAAAAGATCTGACAAGAACAATGTAGAGAAGAAAAGATTTTAGTCTGAGGCTAATGGTTTCAGAGGTCTTAGTCTGTTAGGTTGTAGTTAGCAAAGAGCAGTGAAATGCATGGCAAGATGGGTTTACTTTAAGCTACTCTTACTGTTAAGTGGAGGTGGCTAGAACAAAGTACCAAGCAACCCTCACGTGCAAGATCTCTAAAGAGTGAAAAAAGAATAGGGGTGGTGGGATATCTCTCTCAAAATCCAGAACAGTTCTAATGTTGGCCTAATGGAATAAAGATTTACTAGCCACAAATGGAGGTATAACAGACATTTTTGCCTGGTCATAATTTGGGGGTTTATTTATTTAATTATTATTGGCTGACTGATAACCTTATAAATGTTCCCTTATAAAGTCAAAAAGAGATAACACCTGGCCTATGAAATTGTAGCATGAAGCATGGGGTTGAATGGACTAGATGAGAGCAAAGTAACAGATTTATTATAGTAATAGAAAGAAAGCAGAGGGAGGGGTTCCAAGAGAATGATACTGAAGAGTGGCTGTTGTCTAGAGATTTGTTTAAGACTATAGGTTTAAGGAAGCCAGTCCTCTGCCCAATCCTGGGTAAGGTACTCAGTGTCTAGAAGGTATTCATTAAGGCTTTAGTCAAATAAAAATATCCATTAGGAATTTTTTATTCATTGAAGAGACATGGATCCCAGTCACATAGGTCTGATTTAAAATAGCTTCTTTTCAAGTGTTTCAGCAAATATCTGCAGCTGCTGTTGTTGCTCTACTGTCCAGGGTGAAAGGTGAGTGACTCACCTGAGACAGAGATTCAACCTAGAGATTTGATTGGGGGACTGCCTGAAGGAGAGGCAGAGAGCAGAGAGAAGAGGGCAGAGAAAAAGAGAGGAAGAGAGCAGAGAGAGGAGAGAAGAGAAGAAGAGGAGGGCAGAGAGAGAGCATGTGCTTACAAGTTTTGGCTTTAGAAGGGTTGCATAGGGGACATGGCTGGTGCTGGTTGGCAGGGTGACTCAGGACCAGTGAGCAGACACTGTGTCCTGCGTGTCCTGTGGGGATTGGTTGAGAAAAGCTTTGAATTTGGCTCTCTTCTTCAGCTTGGTGCCCTTTGGAGAGGAGGGGGAGGCGTAAGGGATTCCATGATGTTCTCTCAGAAGGGGGAGTCTCCCACACACCCAACATTCCTCCCTTTTTGTTTTTGTGTTGAGCGTAGGGCAAAAAAACTCTATGGCTTCTTCCTGCTGGAGAGGGATGAAGAGTGAAGGAAGGGAGGAATGGTCAGGGTGTGGGGACAAGAGAAGCATAGCTGTAAAGACCAGGGTGCTAAAGATGTGAATTTCCTTGGGGATGAAATCAATGAAAGTTCCTCAAAGCCATAGTCTCAATCCAATCCTTGTCCCTGCAAATGGGGGGAGTCAGCCAGGTGTCCTGTCAGAGGGCCTCCATGAACTCCATGAACCAGGTGTGCCACATGGTGAACCTAAGAACACCAAAGGTACCCAAAGGCAAGGAGAAGAAGAGGGGAGAGGAGACACCACATTAGCTTCTGGTGGGAGGTCCAGTGAGAGGAACTGGCTGAGACAAGACCAGAAGCCGGGAGGAGGCACACAAAAGCAAATGGGCCTAGAAACCCTGGGTGACAGGCTAGTGAAGTTCTTGCAGTCGTGTTTCCATTTTGTAGCTCCATATCTGTGATGGTGAAGTTCCGTCAGCCATTGGTGAGGCCTTCACATAAGGGACAGGTGTCCTCCAAAATAGCAGGTAGCTGGAAATACCTAAGGAGCAGCTGGTTAAAGGTCTGATTAGATATTTTGCTTATTTGATTCTGTAGGAATTTATGATACATGGTAGAAAGGCACAAAACAAGAAAATCTCAGAGGACAATCTGGGGTGTCTGACAAAGCAGACAAAGTAGGTGTGAGAGAAGTGGATGCCAGGAGGGTGGCAAAGGGAAGGGTGGAACTAGAGTGAGGCATGTTGTTGTGAGGGTTTCTTGGGTTGAGGAAGGTCCTCCCTGGGAAGGGGGAAAGGAAAGCTCAGGCGTGAGATGTGGAGCTTTAAAGGATAGAAAGATGTCCCTTCTTGCCCTGGAAAGGGAGGTAGTAACAAGCCATGTTAATTCAGCCTCACTGTACAGAGTTAATTGAGAAAGCAAAGTGGAAGGAACACAAAAAGCAAAGGGCATGTTGAGGCTTAGATTTTTGTTAGGGTACCATTGCACCACAAAAAGAACCCTGGCGGAGCAAAGGTTGGGGAAGAAATTCGAATGATCTGGTCACAGGGTACTGAACAGAGGCAGTGTAGCAGCAAGGGAAATTCCCTGATGAGTTACAAAAAAGAAGTACTTCCTCAATGGGAATGTAGTTAACAGAGTACAATACAAACCTGCGCAGAGGAAAACAGTCTGAAATGCTCTTAACTTTGGATAAATTGAGAAGCTGAAGGCCCTGATGTATTAGGGCCATACATGAGAAAGAGTCAGATTTAGGATGGGCAACTGCATCCAGTTGGTGTTGGAGTTCCTTCTATTGCTCCTGGATGGTTATGTGAATTTGAGGGAACACTTGTATGTTGATGTCTGGTGTCAAGGAGAGGGTTTTGAGGTTGTCTAAAAGGCATTGTAAGGGAGAGTTTACTGGCAGATAGGATGCATTACCCATGTTGCAAATGTATAAGAGAGGGGGAAGGAGCTGATTTATTGGCAAAAGGGGCGTCCCCACTAGAGCCCCAAATCAGACAGTGCCCAGTGGCAGGTTTGAGCTGCAGAAATTGGTCATCACCGGGGATTTTGAACATGGTGGCGGGTGGGGAGGCAGCACTCCCATCACCTCCTCAACTACGCAGACAGAGAGAGACCTCAGAACAACTGGATGCTGCCTGCTAAAAATCTCCTAGCAAAATTCGGCTGAAGTGAGACCTAAGCGGGGAGCTTGGGCCTCTCAGAGGCAGCAGCTTGCTCAGGTGCGGGTGAATCTGGGCCACCCCAGCGCGGAGGTGCTGGCCAGTTGTGTGGCGGTCAGCCGCAAACGGAGGCATCTCAGCACTACCGGAGACCTGGGAGCAGCATAGAGAAACAAAAGAGTTGGACCCTTTGAAGAGGTTGCTAACCAAACCTCCATGAGACATTGGACCGAGAACTGAGGCCAGGACCTAGGAGAGACAGACCAGACCCACCCTTCCCATCGGTCAGCCCGGCAAGGGAGTCCACCATAGCAGAGAACTAACGTCACCAGAGTTCGGTGGATGGGATCCCTTCCCAGCGAAATCGGCTACAACAGGTGTGTGACTCTCACCCCACCAGATACGTACAGCGGGGAAATCTCAAAAATCTCTCCCCAGCTCCCCGTGGGCATGATTATAGGAGCTGAGGGCGTCAGGAGGGACACCTAACTTCCAACTCTCCCTACCACCAGTGGTGACAGCTGGGGCCTTTTTTGCCAGGTCCCAGGGGTGTGGCTACAGGAGGGGACCAGGCAAAATAAGCTAATGGCCCCAAGCTCACCCACTCCACAACCTTGGGGTCTGGGTGAATGGCAAACAGAGAGAGTGCCCAGTCATTCAGGAGAATAGGGCACCCAGGGGGCTGCAAGTGTAACTAGATCTGTGGAGAAGGGCACTGGTGAGTGGGGCCTGGCTGGCAGGAGAAGGGGGGAGGGGCTGGAGACCAGAAATGGCCCTGGATGACCAGGATTGGAGAGCCGCCCAGCTGGGGAGGAGGAGCCACCTCACAGGGATTGTTTCCTGCGTATTCAGGGCAGAAACTCGGCTCAGAGGGCACAGCTCCACCTACTGGAAGAGAAGATAATAGAACTCTAAGACTGCATTTATCTTTTTTTTCTTTTCTCTATTCAATTTTTATTTTTCCCTTTTCTTTTGTTCTACCTATTTTTCTCTCTCTCCTTCTCTTTAAGGACTTCTTCTTTCCCCTTCCCCTACCTTTCATCCAAAGCATTACGACTTTCACTACATGTAATTTACTAAATACATACAGGTGAATGTTCCCAGATGGTGTACAGTGCTCCCAAGTCCCTAGCTACCCCCAAATACTCCGGTCCATTCTCCTATTAATATCCCCCTTCAGTAGAGCAATCTTCCAAGGTTGCTAAGATATACCAACCCCCATACCATCACATTACCCCACCCAAACATAAAGTCCTAAGACCAACCGCAGATCGTTGTATGCCTTCAGAATCTGTATGCCTTTTATGAAATGAATGAATTTGCTTTAAAGTACAATAAAACCCAACATCTCTAGACATAGTCTCCCATCACAAAGGAGAGATCCTGGAGATATACAAAACCAAAACAAATTTATAGGAGTGAATAGTAACACAGCAGTCAAACAGAGCCAGAAAGTAATGCAAGCATCATGAAAAAACAAGGAAAAAAAGGATTACAAACAATGCAGGACTGCCTAAATCTACAGGAGAACCTAGTGGCATCAGAAAAAGGGTCAGATAAAGATCTCAAGGCATACCTGACTCAGATGGAATGGAATCTTAAAGAGGTCATTAGAAAGCAAATGCAAACAATGAAAGAAGACTTCAACAGCGAATTACATAAACAAATTCAAGAAGCAAATCAACAAGTCTACTGGGAGATAGAGGTTATAAAAAAATCAAACAATAATCCTAGAAATGAAGGAAACTATAAACCAAATTAAAAACTCAAGTGAGAGTATTACTAGTAGAGTAGATCAAGTAGAAGTCAGAACATCAGACAATGAAGACATAATGTATCATCTTGAAAAGAGTCTAGTCAACTCAGAAAGGCTGGTAAGAAACCATGGGCAAAACATCCAAGAGATATGGGATATCATAAAAAAAAACAAAATTAAGAGTCATTGGGATAGAGGAAGGTATAGAGGTCCAAAGCAAAGGAATGAGCAATGTGTTGAATGAAATAATTTTAGAAAACTTTCCAGACATGAAAAATGAAATGGATATCCAAATCCTAGAAGCCTACAGGACACCGAACATATAAAACCACAATAGACCAACTCCAAGATACATTGTTATGAAGATATCCAACATACAGAACAAGGAGAGAATATTAAAAGCTACAAGAGAAAGGAGGCAGATTACATTCAGGGGTAAACCAATTAGGTTAACAGCTGATTTCTCATCACAGACGCTGAAAGTGAGAAGATCCTGGAACAATGTATTTCAAACGCTGAAAGATAATGGGTGCCAACCAAGAATATTGTATCTAGCAAAATTAAGCTTCAGATTTCACAACGAAATAAAAATCTTTCACGATAAACAAAAGTTAAAAGAATTCGCAGCCAGAAAACCAGCACTGCAAAGCATTTTGGGCAAAACAATACATGAAGAGAAAATGAAAAACAACAACCAAAACCAACAGTGGGAAGTACCTCAGTAAAGTGTGGGGGAAACTAATCAAAGAGGGAAAAACAAACCAAATTAAAAACAAACAAACAAACAAACAAGAAACGATGACCAGAAGTACAAACCATATATCAATAATAACCCTAAACGTTAATGGTTTAAACTCACCAATAAAGCAACATAGGCTGGTTACCTGGATTCAAAAAACAGGTCCAACAATATGCTGCCTTCAGGAGACTCATCTGACAGGCTGAAGGTGAAAGGTTGGGAAAAATCATACCACTCACATGGTCCTTGGAAGCAAGCAGGGGTGGCCATTCTCATATTGAATAAAATTGACTTCAAGCCTAAGTTAATCAAAAGGGATAAAGAAGGACCTTATATACTGTTAAAGGGAACCATTCACCAACAAGACATAACAATTATCAATATTTATGCACCAAACAATGGTGCTGTTACATTCATAAAACAAACTTTCCTCAAGTTCAAGAGTCAAATAGACCACAACACAATAATTATGGGTGACTTTAACACATCTCTCTCACCATTGGACAGATCTTCCAAACAAAAGTTGAATAAAGAAACTATAGAATTCAATAACACAATTAATACCCTAGACTTAACTGACATATATAGAATATATCAACCATCATCAAGCGGATATACTTTTTTCTCAGCAGCACATGGATCCTTCTCAAAAATAGACCATATATTATGCCATAGGGCAACTCTTAGAAATTATAAAGGTGTGGAGATAATAGCATGCATCTCATCTGATCATAATGGAATGAAACTGGAAATCAACGATAAAAGAAGGAAGGAAAAATCCTGCATCACTTGGAGAATGAACAACATGTTACTGAATGATCAATGGGTTACAGAAGACATAAAGGAGGAAATCAAAAAATTCTTAGAGATAAATGAAAATACAGACACAACATATTGGAATCTATGGGACACAATGAAAGCAGTTCTAAGAGGAAAATTCATTGCTTGGAGTTCATTCCTCAAAAAAAAAAAAAATGATCTCACACTTCATCTCAAAACCCTAAAAAAAAGAGCAAAACAACAGCAAATATAGTAGAAGGCAAGAAATAATTAAAATCAGAGTGGAAATCAATGAAATTGAAACAAAAGAAACAATTGAAAAAATTGACAAAACTAAAAGTTGGTTGTTTGAAAAAATAAATAAGAACGACAGACCCTTAGCCATGCTAAAGAAGAGAAGAAGAGAGAGAACTCAAATTACTAGCATATGGGATGAAAAAGGCAGTATCAAAACAGACACTACAGAAATACAGAAGATAATGAGAAATTATTTTGAAACCTTATACTCCAATAAAATAGAAGATAATGAAGACATCAAAAAATTTCTTAAGTCATATGATTTTTCTTGCAGAAATATCCACTGCTATTCATATATTCATAAATGCATGGCCAAGGGCACCCTGGAACTGAGAAATATGTTTACCCTTGAAGACAGTGATGTCATCTTGCAGTGGTTCCTAGGGGAGGCCTTTCATTGATGGTGGTGGCCACAAAGCAGGGTATTGCTGGGTAGTGCCATAGTGGAGCAATAGACCTCCATGCAGTGAGCAGCTCCCTGGAGAGCCCATCCCAGAAAAGACCCTCAGCCAAAAGAGCCAATATTAACACCAAGTCCAAAATTGCATTTTTGGCAGTTTTTATAAGTTATAAATTTTATAATCCAGGCACGGTGGTATACATACCTGTAATCCCAGAGACTTTGGAGACTGAGGCAGGAGGATCACAAGTTCAAAGCAAGCCTCAGCAACTTATTGAGGCCCTAAACAACTTAGTGAGACCATCTCAAAAGCAAAAGTAAAAAGGGGTGGGGTTATAGCTCAGTAGTTAAGTGCCCCTGGGTTCAATCCCCAGTACCAAAAAACAATAACAACAACAACAACAACAAATATATGAAATAAAGAAATTTTAAAGACAAAACAGAGCCCAGGAGTTAACTAAGTGACTCTCACTATGATAACTTATATAAAAAATATACCTCAGAAAGAATAGTGATCACATAAGATCACAGATTAAAGAAGAAATATTGTGCAAAGGAAAAAGGACATAAACATGGACTGATGAAAACAAACATTATTTATCTTGATTACTGAGGGGTTTTTTAGTGCTTTCTTAAATTTTGTGCCCAAGGCACATTCACTTTACCATAACTCGAGGAAGTATCTCACCATTCAATGTGAATAATTTCACATTACCCTATATTCAATATGGTCCCCTCACCTCCTATCTCCATCCTTAGCTGTCCAGAGTTTGGCTCAATATTTTGAGATAATTATCTTCTAGACTTTTTCTTGGAGGAAGAAAGGAGATCTGAGTCTAGCAATTGTTGTTATGCAGACACCCAGAAAATTTCCTGCTTTTGTCGTTACATGGGATGCATTTTATAAATACTCAAGTATTTTCAATTCCTGCACCTTTCAATCCCCAGTACCAAAAAAATAAACAAACAAGAAAGGATGAAATAAAGACATTTTAATGACAAAACAACTAAGAGACCCTCGCTATGATAATTTCTAAAAAAAAAAAACACCTCAGAAAGAAGTATAGTGATCACATAAGGAAGATCACAGATAAAAGAAGAAATATTGTGCAAAGGAAAAAAATATTGTGCAATGTCAATTGACTTCTTTTAGGGCTTTCTCCACTGCCAGCTTAGGTTTCAGTTTTTTGAGGGTTCATCAAGTCAGTTATCAACTATCTCTCCTGGCCTCCAAAATTGTGTTCTTCTCTTCTATTATCAATGCCCCTGTGAATTTCTATTTCTTCAAATTTCTTTTCCTAATGCAAATTAAAACTGCACTGAGATTTCACCTCACTCCAGTCACAATGGCAATTATCAAGAATATAGGGGCTGTGGTTGTGGCTCAGTGGTAGAGTGTTTGCCTAGCATGTTCGATGCCCTGGCTTCGGTCCTCAGCAACACATGAAACAATAAATAAATAAAATAAAGGTATTTTTTTTAAAAAAAGACTATGAGAAGAAAAATTACTTTAAAAAAGAATAAAGTGACAATAATTGTTGGTAAGGAAATGGGGGAAAGGGTACACTCATATACTGCTGATGGGACTGCAAATTGGTGCAACTACACTGGACCAATTGAAGATTCCTCAAAAAACTAGTAATGGAAACACCTTTTGACCCAGTTATCCCACTCCTTACTATATATCCACAGGATAAAATCAGTATACTACAGTGACACAGCCACATCAATGTTCACAGAAGTTCAATTCACAATAGCTAAGCTATGGAACCAACCTAGGTACCCATCAACAGATGAATGGATAAAGAAAATGTGGTATGAATACACAATGCAATATTACTCAGCCACAAAGAAGAATGAATTTATGACATAAGCTGGTAAATGAGTGTATCTGGAGACTATCATACTAAGTGAAAGAAGCCAATCCCAAAAAAACAGAGGTTGGATGTTCTCTCTAATATGTGGATGCTAACACAATGGGTAGGTGGAGCTGGTTGGTAAAAGTTCAGTGGACTAGACAAATGAGAATGAAAGGCAGGGAGAGAGGATAGGAATTGGAAAGACAGTAGAATGAATCTCACATAACTTTCCTGTGTACATGTGTGAATACATCACAGTGAAACGCGACATCATGTACATCCACAAGACTGGGATTAAAATACGATATATTCCGTGTTTGTATAAATATATCAAAATATATTCTACTGCCATGTATAGCTAAAAAGAACAAATTTAAAAATTTTTAAAGAGAGAAAGAAAAAAAATCCCTTTTCCTAGCATGTTAAAGGAGTTTTGGTTGGATGTGGAGATTTTCCCAGTCTGCCATATTTAACTTTTAGTCCATCTCCTGTGACTGTATCTTTACCAGACATTTCCCCAGCAGACTTTCCCTTTCATCTTAACCCTCAGAACTAGGTCACACTCCCAATCTCAAACTGACTCAAACAAGGAGAACAGACTGTCGTGCTGATTTGGGGTGATGTGAATGTTTGAGACCGACCACAGCAGTCCCTTCTGAGGTTTGGATGTGATTGTCCTCCTAGGTCCATGTGTTGGGATCCTCAGGGGGGCAGTATTGAGAAGGAGTGGATCCTGTAAGAGGTGAGGCCAAGTGGGAGGCCTAAGGTGATTGGGAGAGTGACCTCAGAAGGACAATCTGAGGACAGAAAAACCCTGCTTTCTGTCTGATGATGTGATTTTTTTTAATATTTATTTTTTAGTTTTTGGCGGACACAACATCTTTGTTTGTATTTGGTGCTGAGGATCGAACCCGGGCCGCACACATGCCAGGTGAGCACGCTACCACTTGAGCCACATCCCCAGCCCTGATGATGTGATTTTTTCTTCACCATCTCACATCGAATCACAGGATGTGGCAGAGCCTGGCAGAGCCAAGAGGGCCCTGAAAAAGCCATGCCTTTGAACTTCCAAAACTATGAACTAAATAAAACTCTTTTTAAAAAAGAAGTTAGACTGCCTCAGGTATTCCATTATAGCCATGCAAAAGTGACTATGTATTCACCTTCAAAAACCTTAATCAGGGCTTAGAGAGTCAAACTCCAAACTACTACTCAAATGAGGAAGTAACCTCTTAAAGGCAATGGTCATATTTCTTAATGGTTTCTATCTTTAGCAATGGCTGTGGGTGTTTGACTGAGGGAGTAATCTATTACATAAATACAAGACATGGAGAACATATTTATGTGTAAATAGTGAAGTGATAAAGGCAAAATAAAACTGATACAAGAACAGGAATAGTGGGGAAGGGAAAGTTAAAGTCTGTGTTTATACTGTCCAATTTGCAATGAGCTATCCAGGAAGAGTGACCCTTTCTTTTTGTGTGAAGAGGCGTATTAAATGTCAAGAAGCTAAAAGACAGGATTAAGGTAGCTCTCAAGCTAAACACTAAATCAAATTACTTCAAGGCTTGTACTCTTAAGGTCATGTTGATATAACAATGGCCAAATTGCACTAGGCGAAAAAGTTTGGGCTGTTCTCTTTACTGTGGTCTTGTATTTATACCTGAGACATTCATTGGGAAATCCCAGTTCTATCCTGCAAGACAGTAAAAGAGCTTCTAAAAAATTTAATCAAGTGATGTTTGAGTCTGAAATTAAAATTGGACACAATCATAACTTTGGCTTAATATAAGATATTAAAGAGAATATCAATTCACTAAATAGAATAAGTCATAAACATTGTATTGGAGGAGGAAAGAATTTGAGACAATGAGCCCCCTTGCCATGCCAACCCCCTTGTAGTACTGGGTGTTAAATCCAGGGGCTTTTGCATGCTAGGCAAGCACTGTACTACTGAGCTGCATCCCCAGCTACAGAACTCATTTCCCCCCATTTCCTTTACAGTGTCTTTTTGAGAGTACTGAAAGTACTTTTAAAATTTTATCCCTTTATTTTCTTTTTTGGAAACATTTAAAAATCGACACAAAATAATTCTACATATTTATTACATATAGTGAGATGTTTCAATATATGTACTCAGTTTATCAATTTTTGTGTTGTGAACATTCATTAAATGTACTCTTTATTAAAAAAATTATTTTTTAGTTGTAGTTGGACACAATACCTTTATTTCATTTATTTTTATGTGGTGCTGAGGATCGAACCCAAGACCTTGCACTTGCTAGGTGAATACTCTACCACTGAGCCACAACATGAGCGTCATTAAATGTACATGTTGGCATAGATTTGGATGTGTAAGTATCTGAATTTATCTAAAACTGTTATTTGAACTTGGTGTTCATGCAGAATTCCAGAAAGTCACTAGCCACTTGGAACATCCAAAGATACTGAGCCACAGATTTTTGAAAAATTAAGATATATAAAATCATGGACTTCTTTTAAAGAAAATTGAACAATTGATTGCTTTAAAATTATTTTTTATTTTTTAGTTGTAGTTGGACACAATACCTTTATTTTATTCATTTATTTTTATGTTGTGCTGAGGATTGAACCCAGGGCCTCACATGTGCTAGGCAAGTGCTCCACCACTGAGCCACAACTCCAGCCTTGCTTTAAAATTACACAAAAATAAATAGTGCAAGTTCTTTAGTGCTTTTTGTCTGTGTTGTCCTGTACGATACATTGATGAGACAATTTACTTTCCTGTACATGCCACAATTTTAAATGTATTATGTATGTGGGAAAGATAACAAGTTTCTAAATATAACTTCCTTTTCCAGAAAATGTCTGAGTTTAGACAGTGCTGAAGAAGCTGAGTGTGGGGTGCTCTGATCAGGCGGAGAGGTCTAGTATTCAGGGAGATGGTCTAATTGGGCTTGTGAGGTCCTTAAGGAGCAGACAGCTCTGGCTTTGGAGGACAGAATTCCCACCTGCCCTCGCCACAGCCCCTTCTGTCTCCTTCAGCAATTGTGAATATTTGGTCCCTAACACAACCACACCTGTAGAATAACCATGTTGAATTGTTAAAACTGGCATTCATGGGGCCAAGCCTCTCCCTTTTCCAGACAATAATGCTCTGGCTAAAGGGAGTCTCACCTTCAACATCACCACTGCTAACACCAACCAACCAAGCGCAATAGCTGTGCCTAGAAGGGCTGCTCCCATTTGGGCTATATAGTACAGGAGTGCACATGCATACCTAAGACACTGAGCAATTTCTGGAGGCTGTGCCATGCCCTTCCAAGTACCCCAAACTGGCAGCTTGGAACTCTGAGTTTAACACAGGTGGGCTAGTCATATTTGCCAAGTTTCCTTCAGAATTAAAACTCAGCACTTCAGTGATCATCTCTCAAGAAGGGGTTCCTAAAAGTTCTGAAAGTTTTAGACAATGACTTGGCATCTCTCCTTCCAGAAGACCAGTTCTGAAGATCAGGGAATCTCCTAGGTGCCATTTCTGCATAGCAGCAAGCTGACCCTTGCTGACTGCAACCTGTTGCCCAAACTGTTAAGATTAGGAGGACTCTTTAAGGTGCACTAAGTGTATTATTCACAGTGAGATGGACATAACCTTTTTTGGATCAGGCATGGCATGTGATGGTTTGGAGATTAGGTGTGCCTGAAAAGCTCATTTGAGTTAATGGAGGAATGTTCAGAGGTGAATAATGTGATTATGAGCATGGTGACTTAATCAATAAATAAATCCTTTGGGTGGATTAATAATTAGAAAGGACCACTGTACTGGGTTGTAACTGTGGAAAGGTGGGGCATGGCTGGAAGATGGAGGCCACTAGTAGCATGCCCTTGGAGATAATATTTTGCCATTTGCTCCTTCTTACTCTCTGCTTTGTGGCTGCCATGAGGTGAGCAGCTGCTCTTCAAAATGTCCTTGTGCCCTAATGTTCTGCTTCATATCAGGCCCAGGGCAATGGAGCTGGCTGCCCATGGACTGACACCTCTGAGACATGAAATGTTCTGAATCACCTTAGCCCCAGAGCAATGCAGTCAGCCAAACATGGCCTGAGATCTCTGGAAAATGCAACGCTAGGCAATAGGAAGAACACTGCACACCTTCAATATGGTGTAGAGAGAAGGATGTGTATATGCTTTGGTCAGGATGAAAGGAAACTCTTCCCAAAGAAAAGGTACATATTTTACCTGAAGTAACATCACAGTCAGGCACCATTACTAGCTCAAGGATTCTGTGGACAGTTCCAGGGACCACTGTAATTGTTTTCTAAATTGATAGTAGGGTGGGAACTATGGAGGAAAAATTGACTAGCGCTATCTGGGGGCAACTGATGGTGGTTTGAATGTGGATGGGTACAGTCATGTCCAGTAGAACCGTGGAGATATTTTTGGAGCCAAGTAGAAGGACTGCCTAAGTAACCCAAAGGAAAGCAGCCTCAGAATGAGCCTCTGGAGGGTGAGAATAACTGTGCGGTGGGTGTGGGAGAAGCAGCGCAGAGTCGGGAGGAGCCTGAGCTCAGACCAAATGGGGGTGGGGGGGTCTCTTCACCCTGGAGCCTTCCTTTGACCAACCGTCTTGGCCCAAGTCCTTTCTCCATCACGGCGTTCCAGCCACACGTCACAAGGGCTAAACTCGAGTTCAGCCTTTGGTGGAAGGAGGAGCTGGCTTCTCAGCCAAGCTGCTCCGTGCTGGCTAGCATTGGACTAGTGTGGACTTCTGCCTAGTGACGAGCCCCAGGTGCCCTCCATGGGCAGTCTTTTGACCAAATGCAGTCGCAGGCCGGGGCCATCAGGCTCCCCTCTGCCTGGCCCGCGAGGCTCCCTCTCCTCACAGGGACCACCCTGCTGCACCT